>NW_014008713.1:0-3794 GCF_000611645.1 Monoraphidium neglectum | reverse complement strand
GGGCGAGGAGGGGTGGTGGGTTGCCGGGGCTGGCGGCGGACGGGCGGACGGAGAGAGGTGCGGGCGACGAGGCTGCTGGGCTGCGCGGCGTCAAGGGCCGCAGCGGGGGGCGCCTGGCGGCAACGCCGCATCCGCCAAGAATTCGCCAAAGCTTGGCATTCTGCATGGTGCGCCGCACGGCCCTTAAGTCGCGGTCGCCCAAAGAGGGTGCCTGCCGCGTCACCCGTGCCGTCTGGCCGCACCTGCCACTGCTGGTGCGCCGCCTCAACCAGGTCCAGCGGCGTGACCTGCAGGATGCAGTGCGCAGGCCACAGCAGGGGCGAGCCACTGACTGCAAGCTTGCGACAGGCGCGCCGCCATCACGAACAGGGCACACCCACCGCACGCACTACGAGCGGTGACACCCCAAGCACCTGGCCGGCCTTGAGTAGGGCGATGCACTCCACAGCAGACAGCCTCCACAGGTCCTCTTTGCTTTCGGACATTGCTTGCCCTCCTAAGCTCCTTTTCACGGGTGTGATCTGACAATATGGACGCTACGCGTTCAGAAGAGGAGCTGTCGCACTGACATAACTTGGGAAATGCGACACTTGCGGCGCCCAATGATTGGACCCAAACCCTGCCTCTCGAAAGCAAGTCTGCAGTGTTTTTGAAGTGGTGACACTGCAATGGTGCGAGTTGGTTGTTGCTGGTTGAGGCCCGGCATCGCACGAGGCACTTGAACAGGATGTTATATGACTTATTCCCCCAAATCTCAGTCAAGCCAACACCTGCTACGCCAGGTACCACAGCAGGCCTGTTCAGCGCTTGACCACGCACACGCGTGAATGTTGACCAGACCAGCAAGGAGGGTGCGTGCCTTGCCCACCGCACCCCATCCACCCAACAGACTTGCGTGCTGCTTTGCTCATGGCGCAGAACCCAGTGCTGCCTAAAACAGCGTAGGTATGGATCAACACGTGGTCAGGCGCCAAGCTTCCCAGCACCTCCTTGTGCTGTTGTGCCCCCAGCTGTCGTCACAATTTTTCCCGCTCCGCATCCTGCACAATCTAGGCCAAGCAACACTGCGGATCAGGCGATGACGTACTTTTGTCGCCATAAAGACAGCGCTGCAGTCCAGCAGGGGCCGCGGGACTCCCGCTGGTCGGCACAACTCTGCACGGCGCGGAAACTCTGCCCTGCAGAGGACCTCCCGTCATCCTGCCGCGCGGGATGATGCATGCACAACCACTGGCTGGCAGCCGCTGCGCCTGGGCGTTTGGATGGGTACACACCTGCTACAACAGATGCAGGGGCGAAGCGGGCTTGATCAGCCGGCAATGTTGCTGTCCGATTAGCCGCACTGGGATGTGGCAGGCACCCCCTTTCGCTTCGCCAGGCGACAGGAGACCTGGGAACCGCTTCAAGGCAAGGGACGGCCTTACGGGGCGAAAGGGGCGGCGCCGCAACAACCGGACCGCCCATTTACAAGGCCCGCCCACAACAATGGCTTGACCTGCCTGTGGGCTCGTACCGGTGATCCCGAACGAAATACACTGCTAAGAAAGCCGGCGCTTTGAACGCCGGCTGCCCTGGAAAAATGGGGGGGTCACGGTCCCCCTGACGCGCGTCGTGGGGAGGTCGTCGCGCGTTGGGGGAGCAGCCTGCCCTGACACGATCCATGCCGTTGGCCCAGTCAGCAACTTTCTGTGCACAAGCACATACCGGCGGGTGATAGGACAACCACACGCAGGACGCCGCAGCTGCGTTCTGTGCTCTGCACATAGTAGCGGGTGCGGCGCCCAGGCGTCATACGGCCCCAGTGAAGGCGGCCGCTAGGACTGCAAGCTGAGGGCCACCGTGTGTTGCCGCGGCTGGGGCGGCAGGCGCACCCAACGCCCACAGACGCGGCGCGGCCCTTGACGGTGCAGACAGATCGACGTTGTTGATTCTTGGTGTCGCCTGCTGCTCCAGGCCCGAGTTGGCTTGAGGGGCCGAAGACATGTGTGTGCATGTGTCATATGAATGAGTGGATTGAGCCCGGACTGTGCTATTTATGGTCTTTTCGCGGAATCGGGAGCGTCAACCGCACGTTTTCCGCTCGAAGGTCGGTTGGGCGATCGCTTCGCGGAGGCAACTGGGACCGCGGGGTCAGGCAGGAGCTCCTGGAGGCCTTGGACCACGCGTGATTCCCACCTGTACGAGTTCTGAAGCCGGGTTGACCCAGGTTTGACTTGTGCGGGCGATGCAGCAGCGCTGCGCACGAGCGCGCCGCAGTACTGCTGCTTGCTGCTGCGCGCCGCCGTACCCACACAGCCCATCCTTGCTGCCAGTCCGGAATGCTGTGAGCATGCCGGGCTGCTTGCAGCACTTCACAGAAGGTAAGGGTCACCGTCAGGCAGCGCAGCCGGCTGGGGAGGCCAGGCGTGTCAGCGGCGGGTTGGGTGTGACACGCCCCCGCGCTTGGACATTTGCCTGAAGCCGACCCAGAAGCTCCCAATTTGGAGCCATTCCAGGCTGCCAAACGCCTTGACAATATTACTGGCCGGCTGGGCTCGTAACATGCGCAGATTTACATTGTCAAACATTCTTGAAGCCATGGCAACGCCGGTGGCGCTGCCGAGCAGCATGGAACAAATGACCCACTAACCGACTGCAACACGGCACGTGGGCAAGGGGATGCACTCGGGTGCATCTATGAGCGACAAGAGATATGGGCGCGAGCGCAAGGGCGGGAAAATCAGCGCTGCACAAGAGACGGCGACTCACATGAAACGCTTAACAGTCGGTGTTTGCGCTGCGTAAAACGCGCAGCGTAGTTGCTTCCAATCGCAGATCAAAACTTTAATGGCGGGCACAAAATTGGATCGCTCGACGGCGGGCTCGCTTCAGACCAGGGACACCAGGGAGGGCCGGCCCCTCACGGCGCTGCCCGGCACAGCAACCGCCCGGCTTCCGCAGCCAAGGGCCGAACGGCCGGTACGCCCCAGGGCCAACGCCATGCGTAGCCCAACGCGCCACACCGCCACAAGATCACATCCAAACCGAGCCCTGCAGCCGAGGCGCAGGGCTGCAAAAATCCCAGGGGAACCCGGCGAGCGCGGAAACGCTCCGTATCAGGGGGCCTTGACCTGGAAAACAAACTGCTTGTCCTCGGCCCTCTCCTGCTGCTGCAGCAGGCCCTCCTGCACCTCCATCCACTCGATGACACTGTCACGAGACACCCCCAGCGCCTCCTCGAGCGCCGCGCCGTCGCCCACCAGCGACCGCACGTCCAGCTCGCCCGCGCGCGGTCCGCCGTCGGCGGCCACCACGCGGCGGAAGCTGGACACGAGCTCCCCGAAGGACGGCGCGCCGGCGCCGCCGGCGGCGGGCGGCGCGCCGGCGGCGGCCCACTCGCTCCAGCGGCGGCGCATCTTCTCCTCCGCGGTGAGCGCGTAGCTGCGCGGCGCGGTGGCGGGGTGCGGGGCCGTTGAGCGGGGCGACTGTGTAGGGCAGGGCTAGCGCGAGTAGACTCCCTCGCAGCACACATGAGCGTGGCCCTAGTCCCCCCCCCCATCCCAACCCTGTGCCTGCCCCAGTACCCCTGCCGCGCGCCGAGCCCACGCGGCGCCGCGAGCGCCGCCGCACCTGCCGCGCTGCACGCCGTATGGGATGGCGCCGCGCCTCTTGTAAGGCGCGTCCCTGTAGAAGTCTATGATCTCATAGAGGGCGCCCTTGAGGAATGAGCGCGGCACCACCAGGTCAAGCAGCCCCTTCTCAAGCAGGTACTCCGCGGTCTGGGGAGGGGTAGTTTGGGGGTTGGATGGGTAGGT
>NW_014008714.1:0-3794 GCF_000611645.1 Monoraphidium neglectum | reverse complement strand
GGGCGCTGCTGCGCGTGCCTCCTCAGGCCCATGTGTGGCGGCTGGGGCAAGCTTTGCTGGGGTGCTGGCATGCTCGTGGCATATGGCGTCATGCAGCGAGCGGAGCAGGGGTGGCGGGACAGCTGAGCAGAGTGCGTGCCACGAGCCGGCGGCACTCTTGCGCCGTGCAGCAGCAAGCTGACCCACGCTCCTCCCCACCCGGCGTCCCTGCCAGGAGGAGGACGAGAAGAAGAAGGCCGAGGAGAAGCCCGCCGCCGGCAAGGCCGACGAGGAGGAGGACGAGTACGACGACGAGGACGAGGCCGACAAGAAGGACAAGAAGGCGCCCGAGGAGAAGCTGGACGCTGACGAGGACGCCGACAAGGAGGAGGACGAGGAGGAGGACGAGAAGGACGAGCTCTGAGGGGCCGCCGCGGCGGCTGCAGTGGCCGCAGCCGGCAACAGCCCGGTGTGCGAGCAGGCAGGGGCGGGGCTTGGCGGCCCGGGAAGGGAGCCTGCCCCGGGGGTGGTGGTCTTGGAGTAGGGGCTTTGGCCTCCAGAGGGCTGCGCTGCTAATGTGTTCCGCGGCCCATCGGCCGGGTGCCCGCGTGCGCGCCCATGGCTGCACCCGCCGTCCGCGCGTGTGTAGCGCGCAGGCGGAGTGGGGGCATTGTGATTGCACAGACGAAACAGAGCCTGTGGGGTGCGCATGTCATAGTGTGTCTAGGAGTAACCTGCATGCTTGGTATGCCCCAAACAGATGCATCTAGAGGCTTCTACCTGGCAAGGGGGGGGGCGGCTGAAGGCAGCGCTGCTTGCACAGTATCAAGCTGGCAGCTCGTGGCCCATAAAACGCCAAGGGTCAGCACATTGTAGTATCAGCAGAGGGGGGCACAGCGTCAAGCGACAACACATGTCTCAGTGGCGTGACAACCACCACGACAAGTATGATGAGCACCGCCAGGACGTGTTCTCATTACAACAGGCCTGTACAGTTCAGGACCCTGGTATGATCGGCACAAATCGCCCAAATCGGTCACATCAAGGTCCTGCACACTACTGTACATAGGCGCAGACCAACTCGTCATCCTGGCGGCAGCTACGCCCGCATGAAGCGGCTGCCGCAGATAATCAGATGCATGTTATCGTAGTTCTTGTTGTTACTTACTTCTCTCTCCTCATGAGCTGGCGCCTGTGTTCGAAAATGGTCCACCTGACGCATGGCCACTTCGGGTTACGCGCGGGTGATTTGACGCCTTGCCTGGTTCGTAGGTTGAGTTCAGGCGTGTCCGCACGACGTCTTCATTACCATCGCGCTAGCTCCCTGCACAGCTGCTTCCGGACGGACAGAGTGTTCTTTGAAGCAAAAAGCACCACACAAGGGCTTATCGTTTGTAGCCGCGGGCTCAACACAACAATCCAACCACGTCAACAGGCAATTCACTCGGGACTCCGCCTCGACCCTACCCAGCCGACTGCCGCTTCCCTGCGCACGTCGCCGCCACCAGCACCGATGCACGCTCCGTCAATGAGAAGCCAGCGCGGCTCGGCGCAGCAGCGCCCTGTGAGCGCCAGCAGCGGCCTCCCGCCGAGGCGCGTGCGTGTCGCAGCTCGAGGTGAGCGAGCGTCGAGCGAGGCGCCCTCATCTGCTGGCCGCTTGGGCAACTGGGCCGCACGCGCCTGCACGAGGCACCGTCCACCACCCCCCACCTCCCAGCCCTGTCCGGAGCCATCAGCCACGCCTTGCCATCTCCCTCGTTCATAACCACACACACACACCCTACACCACCGCCCAACGCGCAGCCGCAGACGCCAAGCTCACGGCCCCGAGCAGCCTGCCGCAGCCGGAGCAGCAGCTGCCCCCCCAGGCCGCAGAGGAGGGCGGCCGCTGCCCCTTCCTCGCCGCGCTCCCGTCGCCCCCGCCGGCCCAGACCCCCTGGTACAAGCGGCTCGGGCAGCTCTTCACGCCGGCAGAGTACAGCCGCGAGGCGCTGGGCCCCCACACAGTCGTCGAATCGCCGGCTCAGCTGGGGCTGCCCAACCAATACATCATGGGGCGCGCCGAGTTCGTCAAGGCGGTGTTTTCGGGGGAGGTGGAGGGCGGCATCACCACCACCGCGCCGGCGGGCCTCGTCAGCAGCCGTGAGCGGCGCGGGCATGCGGGCGGGCGCAGCTGTGCAGCCGCAGGGATGCAGGACGCGCAGTGGGCTGGGCCGGGCTGCGTGCAAGGGTGCCTCGGGGCCCGCCTTGGTCCGCCCTTTGGCCTCGGCCCCACATTCGGTTGCAGACCCTCCCCCTCGTCCCTTTCCCCCTGCGGCGCGTCGCACCACATCACATGTATCACATCATGCCGCATCCCTCCCCGCAGGCCAGCTGCTGGGCAGCGAGAACATGCTCATGGTCCCTGAGCCGCGCCACAGCTACCTGCGCAAGCTGGTTATGCCGGCCTTCACCAACGAGGCTATAGAGAAGCTCATCCCCCGCATGGAGGCCGTGCTGCGGAAGCACCTCGACAGCTGGGCCGGTGGGCGGGCGCTAGGCGCCGCTCGGCGCGCGTTCAGGATTTCCAGAGGGGCTGAGGGCGTGGTCCGAATGCTTTTCAGGGCGGGGCGGTTGCACAGCCCCACGATTGCATTTTTGGATAGGTTGTAAGGCCTGACCGCCTTCTCCACGTGGGTGGAGTCACGGTTGTGACTGCCTGACCACCCCCCCCCCCTGTGTGACCACCCTCCCGAAAACGGCCAACCTCTCGCGCCCCCGCCGCGCAGACGCGAGTGGCACCATTAAGGCCCACGACATGCTGCGCAAGATGACGTTTGAGTTCATCATCGCGGTCGTCATGGGGCGGGACTACCCGCAGGACACCATCACGCGCCTTGCGGAGAACTACGCCGCATGGACCAAGGTGGGGGGCCGGCACGCGCTGGCTGCCCGGTCCACCCAGCCCCCGCTCACTGGCCCCGCTCGGTTGCCGGGCTGGCGCTGCGCGGATCAGCCTCTCCCCCGTCCGGCGCTGGGGCTTGGCGCCGCTCGGTCGCCTCTCGTTCGCCCAAATCGTCCGCATCGCCAAACCTCTGCCTTATCGCACCCACCCACACACAAACACACACACACACACACACACACACACACACTCCCGTCCCTCCCACAGGGTCTGCTGGCCTGGCCGTTCATCGACCTGCCGTTCACGCCATTCGGCAAGGCCCTGCGCGCGCGCCAAGAGCTGCTGGACTTCTTCCAGGTGGGGCTGCCTGCTGCTACTGATGCCCTTGAGCCGTGCCGCGCGCAGCCGTCTGCGCGCCTCGACCGTTGGCCGTCCTCGCTCCCTCATTCATAATCCCTGGACGATGTCGGGGCGAGCGGTGACCGCCAGGGCTGGTCGCAAAATCAGGCCTCCGCTTGACTCTCAATTTCATCATCGCGCACGCCAGGCGAGACGCAGCCCGCCCTTTTATGCACCCCCTCGCTAGACTGCTCACCCCTCTCATCAAAGCCCCGCGCCTCATCCCCACCTCGTCTCACTCGAACAGGGTGCCGTGGTTGAGGCGCGCGCTGACCTGGCGGCAGGGCGGCCGCTGCCGGGCATCCTGGGCAGCTTGGTGGCCGCCGTTGACGAGGACGGCAACAGGTGCGCGCCTCACGAAATTTGGATGTTGGCATCGGGGCGTTGCCTGGTTATAAAACCCCTTGACCCGCGCCTGGCCGGCCCCCGTGCACCATTCGTGCGCGCGGCGCCCCGCGGCGGCGGCGCAGCCTCCTGCCGCCCGCCCGCTGCGTTTGCGCGCCGCCAACTCGACGCTCATACGCGCCCACCC
>NW_014008715.1:0-3795 GCF_000611645.1 Monoraphidium neglectum | reverse complement strand
GTCGGCGGCGCGCGCGGCCGCAGCGGCGCTGACGTCGGTGTCGCCGTCGCCGCGGCCGGACGGCGGCGACGAGTGGTTTGACGACCTGCTGTGCGACATTAACTGCGGCGGCGGGCGCGGCATGGGCATGGGGATGGGCATGGCGTCCTTGAGCGACCTGGGGGTGGAGGGCACCTGCCTGTCCCTGGGCGGCCGCCGCACGCCCACGCCCGCGGCCGCCGCCGCCATGGCCCGCGGCCGCGGCGGCGGCGCGGCGCTACACCTGCCCGGCGACGAGGACGAGGACGGCGCCGCGGCGCTGATCGCGCCGCTGCCCGCGCCGGGGTGCGTGCCGGCGTGGATGGACGGGTGGTGACGCGGCGTGCGCGGCTGCAGGTGTGCCGCGTGGCCTCATTGCGGCGTCGCGGCACACGCTGTCCTGCGGGGCCCCACGCCCTGCTCGGCAAGCACCGACGCCCGGCTGGGCCCCGTGCCGCGCGTTGGGGCTGCGCAGACGCAGAGCGTGCCGAGGGCGCCCTCGCCCCCCCCCCCCCCGTACACTCTCTGCAAAAGCGCGCCGGCCCGTTTGCTCTTCGCCAACGCTGCTGTGACCCAGCAGGTGTGATAATCGGCGCCCTGAAAACAGCGCGAAACGCGGCCCGAGCGCCCCACACACTGGCACGTGTCGGTGCTGCCAGTGTCCCCACTCGCCCCTGCCCTTTGGCGGCCCCGGCTCGCGCCCACCAATGCACCCAGTGAAGAACTCTTTGATTGCGGCCGTCCCCCGCCCGCCGTGCTCCCGCGCGGGCAGCAGCTGAGGGCGGCGATCCCACACGTTGCCTGCATGCCCCTTCCCGCCCCCGCGCGGGGCCGGCGCTGTACCACCACCAACCCCCTTGTGCCTGTGCCCGGCAAACCCCCACCATAACGCCCGCGCTACGCGCGGCGACTGTTTACATACGCTTCGCCTCGTGGCATTGTAGCCCCTTCCCCTCCGGCCCCTGCGCGCCGCGCCGGGATTCTACGCCTCGTTGACCCCTTTGCAAAGGCGCCCCCGCCGCGGCCGCGCGGGGCGCCACCCCAGCGCGCCGCCTCGCGCCGCCCCCGCCAAACCCCCCATCCAACGGCGCGCGACGCGCCACCATGGCAACGGGGGGTTTGGGGTCGAGCGCGGCGCCCGAGGACTGCATTTGTTTAGTCTTTGGGCCATCCAACTGTGCCTGCCCCTGGCCCATCACCAGCAGCCCTCAAGGGAGAGACGGACTTGTTGCATCAGGAGAGCGCGTGCACATAACGATGTAGCACCACCCTAGCAATGTCATGCCCCTGCCTCGCCACGTCGGCCACAGGCGCAGCGGTTGCGCCGCTGCGTTCTGCAGGCTGCGTGTGAGTGAGTGTGTGTGTGTGTGTGTGTAAGTGCGTGCGCGCGCGAGTCGCGCGCGACCTTGAAACTAAGCCTTAGGGCGCATCCTCTGGGGCCTACCCCCTCAGCCGCAGCAACTCCTTTTTGCCTCGGACCCTCGCCGCACCCGCGCGTCGCAGTGCCTAGGCGGCAAGGGGCAGCCGCCCTCGCGTGGCCGCTGCCCCCGAGGTCGCCGCCAGGCGCGCCTGTCTTTTTAGTCACGGGCCCCTCTTGACAGCGGGCTGCCTTGTACCCTCTTTCATGTCGCTGCAAGCAAGGACAAATTATTACGTTCTCATGCACCATCCCATTTGCCCCGCACGGCATCAACCAGAATGCTCCGCGTGCGCGCACTGCCCGATGGGCCGCGCAACTCGAGGCAGGCGGCGGCCGCCGCAACGAGCGCGCAGCTGCGAATGCAGCGCGCCCAAGCGGCCCAGGGATCTCTGCCCACACGGCGTTGCCGCGCGCCGAGACGACGTTGCAGGCCAGGCCTGCACGCGCGCGTGAGGGCGTTGCGACGTTGCGCGTTGCTGCCGTGTGCGAGTGCACGAGCTTTGCATCGCGTCTGGGCTTTTGAGTGTGTGCATCTTCGCGCCCCTCCCCCGTGCGTCGCCCGACGCCCGTCTGTACCACCACGTGCCGACACGACCTGGCCTGGCCTTTGGCCGAGGTCCGGGGGCCTGGCCACTCTCACCTAGGCACTGCCTGCAGCACCAACGCTGCGGTTCGCGTTCCCAACAGCCGGGAACGCAAAGTGTTTTGGGAGGAGGGACGCTCGAGGGACGGTCGCCACCTCACACACATTGCCACTATTGCCGCACTTTTGCCTCCCCCCTCTATTGATGTACACTATCAATACGCATTGCCACTGGCATCTACCCTTAGACGTGGGTAACATACCAAAGACGAGCAGCTCCAATACAGGTGCTCCAACAGAATTGTGTGGGGGTGTGGCGTGCAGGGACCCTGCAAGCCTCACCCTCCACCCGAGGGTGGATGGGTGGGATTTATTAACACCAACAATCCACAGCCAGCTCTTGTGGAGCAAGCAGGGACGACATGTGTGGTAGCAGCTTTTTCCTGGCTGGGTTCTCACACAGGTTTCCTATTGTTTTCAGCAGCCTGCCAAGTACGCCTGCCTATTGCAACGTGACAAGGTGCGAACGTCTCTTTTTGATGGTGTGGGCGTAAGATGCTCGCTCGTTTCGGCTTCAGGTTCCGGGAGTCAGGGTGAAGCTGGTGAAGTCAGAAGCGACATCAATATCCTGCATCAGCGCAAATGTGAGTGAGCTTGTGGGTTTGTATGCATGGCTGTTCGCATGAGCCTCCCACACAGCGCGTAAATCGAGCCCGAACAGCCTGTCATGACGACGCTGCAGCCATCATGTGCACATGTGGGCGTTTTCGGCATGAAAGAAATTGAGCACCGTACCGAGGTGTGCCAAATAGTATTGTGCGCAGAGGGAATGCGCTCCCTCATTTGAAGCAGCGGGTAAACCGGCAACGGTCTTATCGCATAACTCAACTCACCAGCAGGGTCTGCGTCACTCTGGAATGTTTGACCGGTGCCGGTGGTGACTGGCGTCATTCTCTAGTCAGTTCTTCTGGAAAACGCGACACGCACGGATCACTCACCTTGAAACCTTACATACCTGCGTCTCGTCCTCCTGTTTCTACCAAAGCGGAGCAAGGCGCGGCGGCACACTGTAGAGCGGCGCGAAGGGCTGGCAGTGATGGACGACATGGAGGAGGGTGAGGTACCCGAATCTCCCGAACAGCACGCCGTGTATCAAGGTTGGTCCCAGCTTGGCTCAGTATTCCGAGGAGCGCGATCTTGGGCTAGCGACACAAGACGTAGCTGCACACTATCTGCATGGCATGATGAACCCTGCCTGTATACTTTCATTGCGGTAGGCTGGCTTACCATGAGCAGCCGCCGGCTGCACCGGCTCTAGGCGACCTGCCTGCTGCAGCACTGCTGGTGGTGCTCGGGCACAAGTAGTGCCCGCCGGCGTCCCCATGCCACCACGTGTGCATGCGACGCAGGCCAACCCCCCGGGTCAAGCCAGATGACTAAGAAGCAACTGAAGAAGCTGAAAAAGCGGCTGCAGAGCATGCACAAGGTCCCAAGCAACAGCACGAGCGGCGTTGACGGTGCTGGCGGTGGCAAGCATCCGGATCAGCAGCAGCTGCCACTGCAGCCACAGCAACAGCCGCAAGAGGCCTTTTACAATGTGTACGGCACCAATGTGAGGCCCCTGCTGGTGCCCGCCCGCGGGTCCGCTTGGGCCAACCGCTGCGTAGCTGATATCAGCCATCGAGGCGCCACCTGCTGTGCCTCGAATTTTGATGCGCCCCCTTCCCCCGAAAACGCGTCGCGCCCCCTTCCCCCCCCCCACCTACTCTCTCTC
>NW_014008716.1:0-2500 GCF_000611645.1 Monoraphidium neglectum | reverse complement strand
CAGACGTCCCCGCCACTCGACCCCGCCCAGCTTCCTGCAGCTGCCTTGTTGTACTCACCGGCACCTGGTGCCCCCCACCCGCCCGCCCCGCCCGCCCCCTTTCCCGCCAGGAGCTGCCGCCGCAGCTCGGCGCGATGACGCGCCTCACATCACTCATACTGCGCGGCAACCCCCTGCGGCAGCCGTTTGGGCGGCTGGCGGACGCGCACGGCGACCTGGCGGCGGCGCGGCTGCTGGACCCCTACTCTGAGCGCATCGACATGTCGGAGTGCGGCTTTGACCGGCTGCCCGCAGAGGTCGGTCGCGTGGCGCTTGTGCTGCGCAGCTCAGATATCGGCTTGCTTTTGTGCAGTGGCTGATGGCGCATGCTCGAACGGCCGGGCTGCAACTCGTGTGGTTTTGCCACCCTGCTGAAGGCTTGAGGAGGAGTCTAACCAAAGAGTGGCGGAGCCGTGGCGGTCGCATCTCTGACTCGGGTGCCGTCGCTGAGCAGCCTCCACACTGCACGCCTCGGCGTTCATCTCCTGCTGCTCTGCTGGCGTGTCGCAGGTGACGATGCTGATGCGCGGGTCGTTGCGGGAGCTGGTGCTCACCAACAACAAGCTCAACGACCTGCCACAAGTGGGTGTGCGTGAGCCACAAAGCTTTGGCCTCGGCATTGTGGCTGAAGTGTTGAGGGCACACGACGACACGGGCCGTTGCTTAGGTGGGGGCTGCGAAGCCCTGCCCGAGGTCCTCCACTTGAACTGTTATTGCAGCGAACTGGAGAGATGAGTGCCGTGGTGGCTGCCCTCTGCTGAGTCAGCGCTGACGTCCTGGGGTGCGATTGTTTTTTTTGGGCCTTGAGTTGCAAGGGCGAACGCGATTCACCCCAGCGATCTCCTGCTCAAGTCATGTTCAGGCCCTGCAACCCCGGCCGACTGTTGTCAACCGCCACCGGCTCCTCCGAACCGCCTCCGACGGCCTTGCCTCCAGGAGCTGCTGCATCTCAGGGGTCTGACCATGCTGGTCCTAGACCACAACTTTCTCAGATGCCTACCATCCGGTGAGTGCACCGTGGACTTCACAGCGAATTCTATGGGCACACATGGCGGTCCAATAGCAATGCAGTCCAGAGTACATAACAGCCAGTGCGAGTGGCCAATAGCAGAGCTAGCCTTTTGATGCGTTGTTGCACCCTGCACTTTGCAAATCACCACAAACTGGTTGGACATGCTGTTCCCGATTGCATGCTGCCGCCTGCCCTGCAAAAGCGCCTGCCAGTCACGCCCTCCCCACGGTGACTGTAAAACCACCGCTGACCAAGCAGCCACGCTCGCCCCGCCACTTGCAGTTGTGTGCAAGCTGCCGTGCCTGGCGGTGCTGACGGCCTCAAACAACAGCATATCATACCTTCCAGACGCAGTGGCCGCGTGCAGGTGCGTCACATCTGGCATCACCACTTCTGCCGGCCAGCAGGACAGAGGGCTTGGCTGACGCGAATCTCGTGGGATGCGGCTCCCGGGTATAGCGCTAGCATCGAGCAGCTTTGCATCCGGCAAGAGTTGCTCTGGCAGACGCGCGTGCGCCGGTCGAGTCGCAAACGATGCCGCACCTCAACCCACCCCCGCAGCGCCCTGCGGGCGCTCGTGCTGCACAGCAACTGCCTGATGCAGCTGCCTGAGGGCGTGACACGTCTCACGGAGCTGCGAGCGCTCGCGCTCAGCAGCAACCGGCTGTGGCAGGTGCGAGGACCTGTCCCCACAGCAACAGGGCTGGGCGGGGACAACCCGCCAGGCCTGCCCCGGTGGTGCTAGGCAGTGCCCGGCATGCGCCACCCTGCCGCACGGGGCGCCCCTGCAGAGCGTTGCTGGCAGACTCAAATATCTGTTTCGGGCCGTGCTGAATGTGCACTTTATGTATGAGTGCTGCGCAGCAGTACAGGCAGTGTGTCACGTTACCCCTGGGCGCGGCTGGGTTTTTCCACTGGGGCGCTGCCAAATCTGCGCACATGGCTGGTGCCAAGCGCACTGCGCCAGAATGGAATGAGCGGGGACTATTATGTATCTCATCATGCTGCGTGCCCCCGCTGTCTACGCACCTCGCAGCTCCCCACTGCCCTTGGGGCGATGGTGTCCCTCCGCCTTCTGGACGTGAGCCACAACATGCTGACTAAGCTGCCCTCCAGCCTGGGCGACCTGGAGCAGCTGCGCAGCCTGAAGGTGAGAAGTCTCCCTCCTTGGGGTCCCAGGCAGGCACATTTTGCCAGGTTGCAACAACATTTTATCATGTGCGTCTGCATGGGTCAGGCACGAGGGCCAGCCCACCCTGCTGGCCCCACCAAGACTCTGCTGTGGAAGCCTGCTTGGCAGATTTGATTTTGCACCCTACTGGGACTGCCGTCTGTTAGCGCTGATGGACGATAGCTACCGGCTCCAAGGCTGCTATCTTGGGGTCGCCAGGCACCTGATCGCCAACACCCACGACAGAGGCAGACAACAGACATCGCATGCAGTCAGGC
>NW_014008717.1:0-3797 GCF_000611645.1 Monoraphidium neglectum | reverse complement strand
CAACACCCCAGGCCGTGTTCACGTCCAGCCCCGCCCTCAAGGCCAGCGAGCCAGAGCCAAGTTTTTCCGAGACGGAAGATGAGGAGTCGTTCCACAGCCGGATCTCAGACCTCATCAAGGTGCGCAGCCGCCGCACGTCCCGCTGCCTTCCGCTCGCACTGCGATCGTTCACCATCCCTACGTCCACACACTATCTTGACAGTATTTCACAGTTTCAAGGTGTTCAGGCAGGACCAGCACCCCATGCCCATGCGCGGTGTCAGTTACTGTTTCGTCGAGCGCAAATGATATTGACAGGCGCTGCCGCCAGGCAGACGCGGCCAGCGGCCCGCCGCCCGCCGGGTGCAGCCTCGTCGCACCGCCTCGCGTGGCAGCATGGCCGTGCGATGCGGCGCGGCGGGCCAGGCCTCTGCGTGTACCCGTGCCCGTTTCCGGCAGGCCGCGCTCGCGGGGCGGCGCCTGTGCATCTCCAGCAAGCGGCCGTTGCCTCAACATTCTCGCCCCTTCCCCTGACCTTTTCCCCTCACAGACCAAGGAGGACGCAACCCTGTGGATTGGGCAAGACTCCCTGGTCATTGATGCAGTGCGCAAGGTGAGTTGGAGGGTGTGTGTGTGTGTGTGTGTGTGTGTGTGTGTGTGTGTGTGTGTGTGTGTGTGTGTGTGTGTGTGTGGAGGGGGGGATGAAGTAGCAGCGCAACATTTTGGTGTCAAGTGAGTGTGGTGTGGGGCGAGAAGGGGGTTGGGGTGGGGAATCAGGGTGTGGTTGAGGGTGGGGAGCGAGAACACGCACACGCATGCGTGCACGCACGCGTGTGTGTACACGCGTACGCACGCGTGTACAAGGGTGTGGCGCTGTGTGTAGGGGAACGCACGTGTGTTGGTGTGTGGTGTGGGGATATGGGAAGGGATCCCGGACGCGCCCCCCGCGCCGCCGCGCGGCCCCGCCGGCAACTCTCCCGCCCCCCGCCCCGTCCCATCTGCCCTCCCACGCGCCCTGCCCCATCCCCCGTCCCTCTGCTGGCGGCCTCCTTTCCCGCGGCTGCGGCGCCCCTTGCCTCTTCTCATTGCATCAGATGGCGGACAAGCACGCGGCCGCCCTGCTGGTGTTTGATCCCGCTATGATCGATCAGAAGGTGGGGGGGCACTGATGGGAGGGGGTCGGGTGGATCGAGTGTGGAAGGTGTGGGGGCGCAGAGGGGCAGAGCGGGGCGCGGGGTTCGGAGGGGCAAGCAGGCAGGGTGGGCTGCAGGGATGCGGCCGGTTCCCTTGGCTGGGAGGCGCGGCTGAATCTTGGCGGCGCACCGGGACCGCACCAGCTCAATCGAATGGCGGCCCCGGCTCGGGCGCGATGCGGAAGACGCGCGCGCGCCGCGCGGCCGCGCGGCAGGGGGCGCGCCCCGCCCGCCGCCGCGCCGGCGGCCCCTTGGTGCCGTTCCGTGGGCTGTGGCCTGGGCACGAGAGCGCCGGCGGAAGCGCCCTGGGCCAAATCCGGCCATCTGGTCAAACCGGTCAAAGTGGTCAAACCGGTCAAACGCCGCCTGTCGTGATCTGCCGCGCAGGATGACGTCATCCACTCGGCCTCTGCCTGCGTGGGCATCCTCACCGAAAGGGGTGAGCGGTTCCCATTTCATTTTGTGCTGGTGTAGAGCTTCCCAATACCATGTGACGCGTTTTTGGATGCTGTGGGCACGCACGCATTTTGTTGGTGTGAATTGGCACGATCGGGAGCGAGGGGCGCAGGGGTCGGCTGCGGCCAGGGGGCCGAGGCGGAAAAGGAGGGTGGGGAGGGATCCAAGCAAAGGGAGGGCCGCCACGCACTTGCAGATGTGACAAATATTGAACAAGTCAAGGCAAGCGGCCGCCCATGTCCCAGGTCCCTGTCCCCGCAACAACCCCACTGACAACCTGCAAACCAGCCAACTGTTTCCTTCGCCCCCATGATTACAACCCTGGACACCCAGCAAGCCCCCACCCCACCCCCCACCCAAATCATCATCACCCCCCGCACACTGTGCGGGGGATGGCACACACACACACACACACACACACACACGCACGCACCACACACACACTACAAAAAACCACACTCCCCAGACTACCTGCATAAGGTGGTGCGTTCGCACGTCGCGGCCCGCGCTCGGGGGGGGCGAGGCGCAGGCGGCGAGGGGAGGGATCCTCTCAAGGGAGCCGCCGCGCGATTTATATATTGCGTTATGTCGCTCAAAACACTGCAGGCTGCCGCCCCGGCTCCCATCCCCAGTCGCAGCAACCACCCTGATGAAAACCTGCAAATCTAGTTTGATCCCTCGCCCCCCTGGACAGAACGCTTGACCCTCAACAAACGCACTCGCCACCCTCCGACAACCCTCCCCGCCCACACCGCCAAAAGCCCCATTTCCCAGCCATAGCAACAAAACCCCCCAACCCCCACCATCCAAACAAGTTATGTCTGTTGATTGATATATAACCCCCCACCCCCCAGACTACCTGCACAAGGTGGTGCTGGAGGGCCGCAGCAGCTTCTCAACGCACGTCAACGAGATCATGACACCAAAGTCAAAGGCGCGCGGCGCGCGGCGCGGCGCGATGACGTCAGCGTGACGTCAGCGCGGCGCCCCGGCGCCAGCCACCGCGGCTGCGGCGCTCGGGCCGAGCCGGCCGAGACCCGGCTCCTCGGCGGCTGCAGCGTCTCGCTCCACGTCTCAAGGGTCGCAGCGACGCAGCCGAGGGACTCCCCTGCAGATCATCACACGCTGTTGCTGCATTGTCCGTCGAGCGCCGGGAGCGGGTGCCCCTTATCCACCAGGGCAAACGCCAAGACAGTCACCCGCCCAACCACCTACCACCAACCTCCACCCGCCGACCACCGACCACGCCCGCGTAATCAGGTCAGGGTGCTGACGCCGGATGACACCGTGCTGCACGCGATGCACCTGATGGTCAAGTATGACATCAGGAATGTGCCCGTGGTGAGTAGGAAACCGCTCAAAACCGCCCAGAAACCGCCCAGAAACCGCCCGTAATCGGCTTTGTGTCTGCTCAGAGGTCTCACACGAACAGAGGGCGCGTGCGCGCGTCGCGCGGGCCCGGCGCGGAGCGGAGGAGCTGGGGGGGGCGGCGCTTCGCGATCCCCAAGGGGTCGGCCGGCTAGCACGGCCGCTTACAGGGGGTAGCGGGCGGCGGGGCCCCAGCGTGGCACATTGCGGCAGGGCGCGCAGCGTGTGGGGTCGCGCGTATGCAAGCAAGCCCTCTTCTGCGCTCTCCGTCCGCCACTCACGCTGCCGACACTGCATAGTGCGCATCCCTCCAATGATTTTTTGATGCCTGGCACTGCGTGTCGACGCCCGCCCACCAACATCCAAATCACAAGGTGGATGAGCGCGCCATGGTGGGGGTGGTCACCATCAAGGACGTCGTCAAGGTGACGTCACATCGGCGCCCGATGACGTCACACCCCCTCACCCCCGGCCCCGGACCCGCCCTCCCCGCCAGCCGGCCGACCAGGGGCCGTCCCCCCTTGCCTGTTGAAGCACATGCATCAAGCCGCACCACCACTCTGGTTGGCGTTTGGACGTGCTGTGTTACTGGGTCAATTGCATCAATCTGTGGCACCGAATAACTCAATAAGCTGGTGAACCTTCAACCCGGCTGTTCCTTCCCGCACACCCCATGCCGTCAAACCCCAGTCCCTGCTGGATGACAAGAAGGCTGAGATTTCAACCCTCAAGGAGGTGCGCGCGCGGTGTGTGTGTGTGTGTGTGTGTGTGTGTGTGTGTGTGTGTGTGTGTGTGTGTGTG
>NW_014008718.1:0-3797 GCF_000611645.1 Monoraphidium neglectum | reverse complement strand
CGTCGGCGGCGACGGACAGCACCGCCGTCAGCGCCGCCAGCGCATCGCCCAGCCGCGCGGCGCCGAAACGCGAGACCGCCGCGCCGGCCGCGAGCAGCGCAGCCTGCCGCAGTGGCGCCGCTGCGCCGGCCGCGAGCAGCGGCGGCAGGCGCGCCGCGAGTGCCATCGCAGCGGCCGCGAGGCGCGCGCGCGCGGCCGCCGCCACATCCTCATCCAACTCCTCGTCCCACTCCCGCAGGTCGCCATCCGACGAATGCACCCGCTCCGCAAACAGCGCGAGCGCGCGCCGCCTGACCTCCTCCGAGGGGTGATCCGAGATCTCCAGCAGCGCCCGCAGGAATTCCGTCGGATCCATCAGGTCCCTCAGCGCGGCCAGCAGGCCGTACAGGCCGCGCGTCGCCGCGTTGACCGACCGCTGCTTCTTGCTCAGCTTCGGCGGCTGCTGCTGCTGCAACGGCGATGCCAAAGCGGCGGCGCTGTCCGCCTCTCCGGCGCGCTCGTCCAAGGTTAGGAGCTCGTCATCGTCATCCTCGGCGCCGCCTGTGGGGTGCAGCAACTGCAGGTGCAGCAGAGCCTGCTGCATGACCGACAGGCAGCCGGCCAGCACAGGCGCGGCAGCGGCGCCGGCGTCTGCGCCCGCGCCCATGCCCGCGCCGGCAGCGGCCGCCGCCGCGGACTCGGCGCGTGCTGCCGCAGCGAGCGGCTTGCTCTGCGGGCCGGAGGGACGAGGGGCGGGCAGGTGTAGTGTCAGGCGTTGCGTGAGCGGCGAGCGACGAGGCGTTGCGTGCCGTCCGCGCACGACTCACCATACCGCCACTTGCAAACAGTGAGCAATCCATGCGCCCAACATGACACGCACTGCCAGACCCTGAACCCGATTCCCAACAACAAAATGGCCTCAGAGAAATCCGCTAATTTTTCGTAATCAGTTGGGCGCACGCCGCGTACGGGCGCGCCTCAGAATGTGTAACAATTGTGTAAGCATCAGCGGCCAAGACTGCGCGGAGGCACACATGCTGCACACAACGCGCCGCGAGGCAGCACAAAGACACGTAAGAGCGCGGCAAAGCATGCAGCTGACTGCAGCTGGGTGGCACTCATGCATCCAACGCGTCTGGACAGCACGCCAGCAATGTGTGCAGCACCAAACATAGTTGGTTGAAACCTGTTGTTGGCTACAAACGCACCTTGAGCTGGGAGGTGGCGAAGATGACCGCCAGGCGCGGCAGCGGCCGCTGGGGCTCCTGGCCCGCGGCGGAGGCCTCGAGGACTGAAGACAGCGCCGCAAGCCGCTCCGCCGCAGGGACCTGCGGGATGTGGAGTCGGGGCCCAGGGGTTGGTGGCGGTCGTGGGGGGGCAGGGGCTCGGGACGGGTCCGGTGAGTGACAGCGTCGACTGCAACCCACATGAGCGGAAAGGAAATTCTGCAATCCCTCGAGTCGCGCAGGCAGAAGGGCTTCGAACAGGGCTGGCGCGACAGGCAGCAGTCCCAATCAAGGAATAGGTGGGGCGATGAATGAAAAAGGTGAGGCCTCAGCATCGTAGTAATTCTTTTGTCAGTCGTCAGCCCGACCCAACGGGTCAGTCAGCCTGACGTGCAAAAAGTTTCTCTTCACCGGCCATTCTCATTCTTGCGCAGTGTGCCTATTGGCTGCAGCAAGCACGCGCGGGCGTGTACACACACACACACACACACACACACAACACGCGGCCCCAGTCCACACCTGTTCGCACAGCGCCGCCGCAAGCTCGGGCAGCCACTCGTGCTCCGGTGGCCCCTCCGGCAGCTGCTCGGCGCCTTCCTCCCGCCCCTGCCCCTTGTCCGCCTTGGCGCCGCGCTTGGGCGTGGCGGCCTTGGGAGCGGCCTTGGGGGCCGGCTTCGGCGCCGCCGCGTCGGCAGCTGCGCGCTGGAGCATCACCAGCAGGGCCGCCGGAAGGCCCGACTCCTGCAGGAGTGATCATGTCGGATTGAGGGGATGGTGCTTGGATGGAGGGATGGGAAAGCGAGCTGGGCTGTGGGAGGCGAAGCTGCAAGCAAAGCGCTTGGATCAAAGCAGTCAAGTGGTTTTGCAATTGGGTGATAGAGGCGGCGGTCGCGGCGATGCGGGCCGGGAGCGTGAACCATCAGACAAATGCCTCGGTTAGCATCAAGGTTGCGGCAGCAACGAGCAGGACGCCCGCTGCTGCCGTTCAGATTCGTCATCTAATAAGTTTTGTCATCACATGGGGCCGGGCACCGCCGCCACCACCACCAACGCCGCCGCCACCGCCACCACCACGGCTGCTTGGGCTCGACAAAACAGCGTGTTCGCTTCAACATGGAAAGTCAGCCACACGCGCACACCAGGGCACAAGAACCAAACACACGAGATATCCACACAGAATCGACACAGCCAAAAGGGCCCTCGGCGCCCACCTGCGGCAGCGCCCGCAGCAGCGTCGCCAGCAGCGCCAGCCGCCTGTGCGGCCGCACCGCGCCCAGCGCGCCCACCAGCGACGCCCAGAGCTCGGCGGCGTCGCGGCCCGCGGCGACCCACGCGGGCACGACGGCGGCGAGGGCCGAGGCGGCGGCGGCTTGGGAGTGGGAGTCGTCGGTGGTCGCGGCAGAGTGCTGGATGAGCCGCATGGCCTGCAGTAGGGAGGGTTGTGTGAGGTGGAGGCCGGGCGACGGCGTTTGGCAGCACATAAGGAAGGGCTTTGCAGAGCGGCGTGGCGAAGCGATTAAAGGTCGGGTGCCATGGGGCGAATGCAGGGTTACAGCTTGTGCGCAAAGCATGGGTTGCGGGTCATGGGTTTGGGAAGAGGTGTCAAGGGCCGTCATACGAGAGACCGAACTGTTTCTCATCAAGGTGTATTCAGCAACTGTGAAAGCGATGAGTAATAGTGTAATCACCCGGCTCCTTTGTCCCCACTCAGCACAGCCCGCACGCCCCGCAGGTGTTGCGCGCACGTGGGCGCACACACACGCGCACACGCACGCATACACTCACATGCATGCATGCACAAATGCACACACAGCAGAAGTGTGCAACACCGCACAAATTGAGACTGCCCGGCGTAACACCGGACGATGCGACACCGCACAACGCAGCACTGCACAACGTGGCACCGCGCAAACCAGCCGGAACCCGCGACCCACCTCCAGCACGTGCCCCAGCATCGCCTCGGGTGCGCCGCGCGCCAGCGACTCCAACAGCCCCAGCGCCGCGTTGCGCAGCGCCGCGTCCGGCGCCGCCGCCAACACCGCCAGAACGAGCGTCACGTCAAAGCCCTCCGGCAGCGCGCCGCGAGCCACAACCGCGGCGGCGGCGTCCCCGCCGGGGGCGAGGCGGCGGAGGGCGAGCAGAGCCAGCTGGGACGCATAGCCCGCAGCCGCAGAGCCCGCCGCGGCGGCGGCGCCGCCGGCGCGCCCCTCCTGCTCGTCCCCGCTGGCGTCCTCGTCAGCGGCGTCGCCGCCGTGCGGCGCGGCGATCGAGCCGAGGCGCGGCAGCAGCGCGGAGAGCAGCGTGTGCAGCGGCGCGACGAGCGCCGCGGCGCCTTCCACCTCCTTCCACTGCAGCAGCTCGAGCGCGGACACCGCCAGGTCGCTCAGATCACCGCCGCCCAGATCGCCGTCGACGTGCATTACCTCATGCTGCGACGCCGGCCCCGCCCCGCGGCCGCCGCGCGCGCGCTTGGCCGCTGGGCGCTCCGGGGTTGACGCGCCCGCGCCTGCGGCCGCGCCCGCGCCCGGCGGCGCGAGCAGGGGCAGCAGCGCGGCGGCGTCGACGGGCAGCGCCTCGAGCGCGCCGCGCGCG
>NW_014008719.1:0-3797 GCF_000611645.1 Monoraphidium neglectum | reverse complement strand
CGGCCGCACGGGTCCGGGCGCGGTGGACGGGGCGTCGCGGGCTGTGGTGGACTACTTGAGGACGGGTGGCACCATCATGCACATCCAAAGCCACGACGATGTGAGCTGGCGCGGGTGCATGCGACGCAGGTTTTACGGGGGCGGGCTGGCGGAGCGCAGGGTTGGGGACTGCGGTGTTGGGCTGCACACCAGATGCTGCATTGGGGGAACGCATCAAAATGAGCTGCGGTGCTCTTTCCGGGGTTCCTTTCAGGGGTTTGGTCAGCTTTCCGGAAAGCCTGCTGCGTGTGGTGCCTCACTCCGCCCTCCCCGCTGGCCCCGCTCAGATGGTGGGCCACTCTGCAGTGGAGGAGCGCGAGGCGCTCGCGGCCAGGCAGCAGCTACGTGAGGAGGGGGGCGGAGGCGAGCACGAGGGGAGCGCCCGCCACCGCGGGGCGCGTGGGGGCAAGAAGTCTGCGACGGCCGCGGCGCGTGGCGGCGGGCGCGGCGGTGGCGCGGGGCCGGCTCAGGTGAAATCCGCAGGCGGCGCGGCGGCGGCGGTCAAGGTCGAGGGCGTGAGCAGAGCGGACGGGCGGGTGGGCGTCGAACCGCCATCCGCTCCATCGGAAGACGAAGAGGCGCACCGGGGCCGCGGCGGGGGGTCGGCCAGGGCCACCAGCCTGCTGGAGGGAGAGGACCCGGATGACGTGTTTTTCGGGTACTCTGTGGAAAAGCCGCCCCCGCTGGACCGCCTGTGGCTGCCGTGCTGCGCGCTCCTCGAGATTGCCGCGCAGCACGGGGCGGGCCCGAGGGAGATGGCCGAGCGCCTGCTGGCGATGGGCCCCGACGAGCTGCGGCGGACGGCGGCGGCGGCGCGGGCGGCGGCGCCTGCAGGGCGCAGCGGAGGGGCGGGAGCGGGCGCGGGGGGGCGGCTGCCGCTGCCAGGCACGGTGGCGGCGCCGGTGGCTGCCAAGCAGGAAGACAGCTTGGACCTGCTGTGATTTGTGACCGGGATGAGACACGGTTGCCCAGCGTCGTGTGACCGCAGGATGCACCTCTTACTGCAGTTCTACTCATTTCTTTGACAATGTTGACTGCCTGATGACCCAATGACACACAAGTTCAGTAGCGCGCCGTTATCGATTTGATATCAATAATTTAAACTGCTTCATTCAATTATTTACCCCTGTTGGCCTTGTGTCCCAGCGGGATACAATCCCTGGCCAAGTGAGCCACCTGCCTGCCTCGGTCAAATTGCTTGAGAGGCGGCTTGCACACAGCGTGGGCGACCGAACCACGGTAAATCTATACCCTGTATATCTGATTTAAAAGCATGGCTTTTGTTTCTAATGGGGAGGGTACGGGGTAAATGATGATCAGGCATACATGAATGCAGTGTGTGTGAGAAATCTGTCGCGCAGCAGGCCTGGTCAAAGGTGCATAATCAACCTGAGGTGCAAAAGATTGGAGCAAGAGGATTGGCCGACGGCTTCGAAGTGGAAGCAGCGCACTGCAAGCCCCAGAACAGTCATACATAGATAAGATAAGTTACTCATGGCATAGCATCACTGCCATCGGCCCCGTGCTCATCAGAGCGGACCTCCTCATTCCATACATAGACAGGAAAATGCAAGAACATTGTGCGATTGGCGCGGTGGGTGGTGGGCTCGCACTACCCCACCAGCTGCCCCTCGTCACTCGCGCCACTCGACCTTGCCGCTGTCGAGCGGCCGCCGCGCCGCGCGCCCCGCCGCGAGCGCCCCCGGCCGCGGGACGCCACAGACGAAGAACCCCAGGCACCTGTCCCCAGCAGCCGCGCTGAGGCCGAGGAACGAGGCCATCTCAGGGCTGTCGCGCTGCGCCGCGTGCCAGCTGCTCCAGTACCCCGCGACACCCAGAGCGCAGGCGGCGAGGTGCATGTTTTGCACCGCGCAGGCGACAGCCGCGAGCTCCTCCCACTCTGGCATCAGCTTAGACGGCACCGCCCGGCGGCGCATGCAGATCGCGATCATGTGGGACACGGGCGCCCAGCGGTGGGCGCGGTCGCGCCGCAGGCGCTCCAGGGCATCCTGCGGCCAGGGTGGTCAGAGGGGTGCGCGTGGCACGCGGTGTGACGCGCGCACATGACCAATCAACTGCGTGAGCAGTTAATTCTATAACGGGCCTTTGCTGAGCTGGCAACAGTCATGCTATCAGTCCAGCCTGATCCAGCAGGCCTGGTTTCAAAAAATAGCCTCTGCCGACCACCACCCTTGTTCTCATGTCCCCCTCCTGCGCCTGCCCACCTGCAGCTCAAATGGGTCGCGCGCGAGGAGCCGCCGCGTCGCGGCTTCCGTCACGTCCTGCATAGCGTGGATGCCGCGCGGCCCCAGCACGACGAACCGCCACGGCTCCGTGCGGCCGTGGGAGGGCGCCCAGTCGGCGGCCTCCAGCATCGCAGCAATGCTGGCGGGCGGGACGGTCTCACCGGTGTAGTGCTGCGGGAAGACGGAGCGGCGGCGCCGGATGGCGGCCGCCAGCTGCATAGGGGTGGGCAGCTGCTCCCGGGGCTCGACTGACTTGACAGGCACGGCTGCAGCCGGGGCCGGGGGCCGGTCAGCACAGGCGACACCGCGGCGCGACAGCTCCCACCGGAAAGGCGCCCGCGCGCCCCAACGCGCCGGCGGGGCGTCGGCGCCGGTGGCCTTGATTGCGCCCAGGGTGCGGGCGGCCGACTCAGACAACCCGCCGGCCCACGACCCGCGCCAGGCCCGTTGTACATACATGAGAAGGACGCCGATCACCACACCAGTCCCCCAAACTAACGATCCGATTGGTGCCCAGACCATGGCTGCCGATTGTAGGGATGCGCTGGTGTGTGCAGGTGAGTGTGCGCTGCTTGCGAATGCTGGCATGAAGAATGGCTCACGCACGAGACTTTCGGAGCAGCCTATGAAATACTCAGTACTGCCATGTTAATGTGTGGAGGCCATCCTTGCCACACAAGTCCGGTATGTTTGTGCGCTGCTGCAACGCAGCCGCTTCCCCCTTGGGTGCTGCCAGCGTCCTGCGCTGTACTTCACGCCCGACGCGGGCGGCCGGCACAAGGCACACGCGCAGCCACAACCACGTTCAAGAACCCAAAGCGCTCCACCGCTGTTATACAGACTGTCTAACCTGCGCATCGCGACTTGTTGTGGATTTTGTTGAAATGGGCAGCACGGGCCCCGCTCCCACGCCGATTTCAGTGATCACCGGCTTCTTGGGGAGCGGGAAGACGACCTTGATCAATTATATTCTATCTGAGAACCATGGGAAGAAAATTGCAGTCATCGAAAACGAGTTCGGAGAGGTTGGAATTGATGACTGCCTGGTGATGCAAGCACAGGAGGAGGTGAGGTGACGCATTGCTGTATAGGCAACAGATGTACTAGAACATGTCGGAGTTCCTGGATGAATGGGGCTGTCGCGCTAATTGTGGGTGATGTCACTCGGGTGTCACTGCGTGGTCTTGTCTGCCATCCAACTGTCTCACCCTCACGCGCTGCTCCACCGGCCACAGGTGTTTGAGATGAACAACGGCTGCGTTTGCTGGTGAGTTCTCGTGACCATGACGGCTTGCTGATGATGTTGCGAGCTGTGCTGTCATTGTAGTAAGGAGCAGCAGCACGTGTAGCGTGGACCAAAGCCACGGAAAGTTTGTTTTGCAGACCACAACCAATATTCAGGCTTTGATGCTCTTGCCCTTGTCTACAATGTTCTCTCGACATCCAGCCGCTGGGTCGCACCCCAGCGTGCCCTCCTGCATGACCCCTCTCTTGCCCCCGCCCGCCCCCACC
>NW_014008720.1:0-3798 GCF_000611645.1 Monoraphidium neglectum | reverse complement strand
CCCCAAAAAAACCCCACCCCTACCCCCCCAGCTGGGTGCATACACTGTGGTGCCTTATCTACTGCAGGCGGCGGTGGGCGCCTCCTCAGGCCTCGCCGCGGACCACCTCATTCACAAGCGCGGCTGGTGCGGCCAGCGACTCGCATCCCAGCCGGACCTTGGCGCGTCCGCGCTCCCGCCCCCCACTCGCTACCACATGTCTTGCGTGCAGTCGCGCGCCTTGTTGCCGGCTCCTGTTGTTTCTCCATTCCGCACCCCCTCGCACGCAGCACAGCGACGCGCTCACCGACCCCGCACCCTCTCGCCCTCCCGCACGCCTGCGCCCGTGCCACCCCCCAGGCGCGTGCGAAGCGTACGCGTGCTGTTCCAGGTGGGCGCCAAGGGCACGCCCCGCCAAACGGGTCGCACGTTAGATAGACCCTGTGCTCAAACATGCGTTGGAAACCCGCGCTCCTCAAGCAATTCGTTAGTGAACAGCAAGCCGTCATTGCACAACAAGTTGTCACGATTCAACCCCTGCCCCGCCGCAACCTGTGACGCGCACGCTCTCCACAATTTCGCGGCCGCAGTGCGCCGGCATGCTGGGCCCGGCGGCGGCCCTGACGCTCGCGACGTCGCCCTACGGCGCGCACTCTGCCGAGGCGGCCCTGGCCTTCATCACCGTCGGCATGGGCATGAGCGCGCTCGCGTCCAGTGAGGGGCCGCGGCGGGCCGCTCGCCTTATGTTCTTGGCAGCGATGCCGCACTGAGTTTGTGTCGTCGCTGTCCTTGAGTGCGGGGGGGATGGGCATCTGCTGTGTGTTTGGAACTCGCTCGCCTATGGGATCTCATCATTTGCAGGCTTTGTTTCACCCCACCCCCCCCTGCAACGGCACGGCGCCCCTTGCGGTCACTTGGTCCTTCCTCCCCCCCCCCTTGCAGGCGGCGTGAGCGCATCTCACCTGGACATAGCCCCGCGCCACGCCGGCTCCGTCTTTGGCGTCGGCAACACGGCCGGCACTCTGGCGGGTGCGCGAGTCCCGCGGCTGAGCTTCAATAGCACGATCGTCCGCCCGCCTCTTGTCAGCCGCGCCGCCGCAGCGCAGCATTCTCGCCCGGGTCCCGAACAGCTGCCCGCTGGTACCCCCCCTCCCCGTCCCCATCCTCCTTCCTCCTCCACACCAGGCCGACGGCCCGCACTCCACTTGTCTTACAACCATCCCGCGCACACGCACACACACACACACACACACACGCACACACACACACACACACACAGTCGTTCCCCTTTGCTGTACCTCACCCCCCCCTCCAGGCCTGGTGGCTGTGCCCGCCACGGGCTACGTGCTGCACCACACCGGCAGCTGGGCCCTCGCATTCGCCCTGGCCGCCGCGCACAACGTGCTCGGCGCCGCCGTCTGGGCGCGCTGGGCGGGGGACAGGCGGCTGCCGGAGGACGGGCCCCCAGGGGAGGGCGAGGGCCCGGTGGGCGCCGGCAGCCCTGCGGCGGGCCCGATGCCAGCGCAACCTGCAGGTGGAGGGGGCGCGGGGGGACCGCGGCCGCCGCCGGGGGACGCAGGCTGGAGGCAGAAGGCTGCGTGACCCCGTGGCTCGACGTGGCTGCTGGGAAGCCCGTCCTTGCACCCGAAGTGAGCGCCTGGCCGCCGATACGATCGCCCCTTGACGTGACTCGCCGCTTTATTCCACGGCACCCGCGCACTCCATGCTTTGAACATGGGGGGCGTGTTGTGGGCGCCTCGCACGAATCCAAACCAATATGCTAGATTGATCACCACTGACATTGATGAAGCATCGCAACTCTTGGTATTATGGGGTGCATCAGCCCTTGGTGTTTTTTTTGCGATTTTGTTGATTGTGTGATTGACCCCAGTTTTCGACGTGAGGGGTGTCCCTCTCTTCTGGACCCTGCATACTCTGCGCCTGCCACGCGCATGCCAGCAACTGACAAAGCGTGTGCATGACCCATTCGCACCTCCTGCGCTTCAGCAATAAAGCCAGCCTGTCACAGCTCTGTTTTGGTGTGCTGAATTTTGTGTGCAAATTGGTGCGTGCACGTGTTGATTGGCTTGCACCAACCTTGCAAATTGAGCTTGTACCGGCCCCTCCATAGGTTGGCTTCCGTGTTGGCCCGACGCCGCCTAGCTGATCCGTGAACCCAGGCTCTTGCTTTGCGCGCTCAGCCCAAGCGTTTGGCAGAAAGCTGGTCTGCGCCAGCGAGCTTTTAGCGCCAACGAGCTTTTAACAGGTTGATTGATTTAGACGTGCGCCCCTTTGGAGCCGCCATTTGTAACGTGCTTTGCTGTCAGCAGCCCCCTTGATGGTTGGCCCGTGACGCACATCTTACTGGCCCTGCAGCTTCTTTGATGGTTTGAGGGCAAGCGCCGCTATTGCGGCCTGCTGCTTTCAGCAAACCTATGCTGCAAAGCTGCCGTGACCACCCCAGCAGTGTGCCCCCAGCAGTTGCGATGCCAGTTGCAACATGAACAACTTGAGGCCGTGCGCGCGACGGTGGGTGAAAAAGAGACGATGGGTGCCTCAGAACAATGGGACAGCTGAGGAATTGCCAACAATAGCGGATGACGCGTGGCGCGTGCGCCGATCATGGGCAGTCGAAAGCACGCGGTGTCACCCTCCGCACGCGCGAGGGTCCATATGCAAGTCGGGGCCACCGTCATGCGGCCACAACCGGGCTGCCTTGTTTTGGGTCGAGAGGCCGTGAGCGATGGAAGCGCGGTGTGTCGCTTGGGCACCAGCACAAAAGGAGCGCCCAAAAAGGGAGTGCCCCAGCTGCATGACGAGATGTCAATATTTTCCAAGGCCGGCGGAGGGCCGCCTGACGTTGGAGGGAGCTGGCGCATGGAGGAGAAAGATGTTGATGCAGGCGGGGTCATGCATGGCAACGAGGGAAACGCGAGAGAAAAGCGTCACGCTACGGCGAACGGCAGCTGCGGCAATCTCAGGCGTGCCGCTGTGCGCGCTGGTGCGAAAGGAGGCGTGGGCGGCCGGCCAAAACGCCAGGGAGAACAAGGAAGCCCTGAACGATGACCAGCAGGCACGGCGCAGGGAAAACTGCCCCGGCCGGCCCTCGGGCGGGTGGCGGGAGCCAGGGCATCTCAGTGCCCCCCAACTCGCGGCAAGGATCGCGGGGTGCAGATCCGGCTTGCCACTGTCAGATATGTGCAGAGTCAGGCCAGCAGCCGCAGCCGAGAGCAGGTCTTGCCCGCATGGGTTCCGGGAAAGGCTGCCTGGGTGGCGGCTCACAAGGCCCTACGTACTGCTGCTGCTGCTGCTGCTGCTGTTGCTGCTGCTGCTGCTGCTGCTGCTGCTACGGCTGCCGTTGCATGCATGCATGCCGCCTCAAGGGCGCGCCTAGCCCTCGCCCTGATCATGCGGCGCGGCGGCGCCGGGCCCCGGGCCGCCCTCACCATCGGCGGCCGCCGCCCCTCCCTCGGCCCTCCCTCCGTCGTCCGACGCCGCCTGCCCTGTGGGCGGGTCTTCTAGCGCCTCCCAACACACTATGCTGTCACACCCCAATTCCGCGACGCCGCCGACTGCGCCCGCGGGCTCCGTGGCAGCACCGCTGATCGCGCCGCCGCCGCCGAAAGCGCCCGGCAGCTCCGCCCCGGGTGCGGCCGCGGCGGCGGCGGCCAGCTCTTGCAGTGCGTCCAGGGCGCCCGGGGCGGGCGGCGACGGCTCGCGCGGGCTTGGCTCAGCGGCGGCGGCGGCGGCGGGGACGCCGCCCTCCGCTGGGAGCACGTCGCCTTCGCCGCCAGCGCCGCCCGCTGCAGCGTCTGCGGC
>NW_014008721.1:0-3802 GCF_000611645.1 Monoraphidium neglectum | reverse complement strand
TCGAGGGTGCAGCCGTCGGTGTCCAAAAAGGACCAGAGGGTGTACGAGGCGCTGCGCAACAAGCTGCGCGCGGTCCGCGGGCACCTGGGCGGCGCAAGCGGCGGCGGCGCCAGCGCGGCAGTGTCCGCCGGCGACGGGGGCGGCGGCGGCGGCGGCGCGGCGGGCGAGGGGCTCGAGGCGTCGGACGGCGCGCGGCCGATGGACACGGCGGCGGCGGGCGCGGGGCCGGGAAGGGAGGAGGGGATGGACGGGGTGGATGGCCCGGACGCGGCCGCTGACCCTATGAATGAGTGACAGGCACCGCACACACCGGCGACCCGAGCCCCCCGCTTGTACCACCGCATGCACCGGTGTAATTTTGAAGCCTGCTTCAACATCAGTCGCCAGCGTGACGGTGCTCAAGGGTAGAGCAAGCATTGATGCGAGGACTGGCAGGAAGGCAATAGGGCCGCAGAAGCTGCATCAGGGGTCGATGATGCTGCAGGTGCTGCTGTGCCATGTTCCCCTTGTCCACTTCAGACACCGACATTTGACCCGCACCAATACTCCCCTTCCTGGCCTAAGCAGCGCTCTACTCCACTGAGTTCCAATGCACAACGCCCGCCATCTGAGTGATGGGGTCAATGAGCGCTCGCCGCTCCCCAGTCAAGGTTTGCCAGCTGTGCAGCCAGGGGCCCTGATTGATTCCCCATCTCAATCATTCAGCAGCTAGCTCATGACAGGCGCAGTGAGGACCAGCCCCATGCACGTGGCAGCCAGGTCGAGGTGGCGGCCACCATGTTGTCATGCCCCAGGCCCCTCTGCAAAAGGCGGCGCCAGGGCGCCCTGCCAGAGACTGCGTCCAGGCGTACGCGGCCGCCACAGATGTACAACAGCCTCAAGTAGAACTGTACGAGCGCTTCACAGCAGCAAAATCTCGACAGAGCCGTGATCAAGAAAATCAGCCTGCAGCGTAGTCTTAGCCGGCTTTGGTGCTGAAACATGATGCATACAGGAGCAAACAAGCTTGTTTCTGGCCGCGGGCGTGCAGCGGTGAGGTCGCAGAATGTCGTCAACTTTGTTGCACTCTTGCGCGATCCAAGCTGGGCACTGTGTTTATGTCGGATGCCGCCAACCGCGTTTTCACCACCGCAGGCTGCCCCTATGCGGCGGTGTCGGCCGGCTGTCAGTGGCACCACCGTGGTGTCAAGGTGGGCCAGGCGGCGGCAATCAAGACGACAGCCTGCGCGCGCATTGCTGCAGAGGTGCAGAAATCAGCTCGGATGCTGCCGCTGCAAAACTTCAAGAGTTGGTTAATTACTGGTCACCGAAAAGGGAATGTGCCAGCCCGTTCTCGTGTCCTGACACTGCCCTACGCAACTCGCAGGGCACGGGGGCTGCGGGTGGTGGCCGAGGCGGTGCAGCAGCCTCCGGCGGTGAGCTGCTCCGGGGAGGGCCTGATAACACAGCGCGACAGGGGCAGACATCAAGCCCCCTGCTCATGCCTGGTTGCCGCCCGCGCGACTTGCAGTCATTTGAGCACCAACTCTACAGTAGTCTGTCTTTTGCTGCCTGAGTCGCGCCGGCTTTTCGAAAGCCCAAACACGCGATCAAAGAGGCCGCCGCCCTCGCCACACCTGCGTGCAGACAACCTCCTTCAACGGCAATGGGAACGGCCACCATGCCGCGCCCCAAAACGGCAACGGCGCAGTTGCTTTCAACGCCAACGGGAACGGCAATGGAAGGGTGCCCGCCCACAGCAGCGGCAGCACCCCCCTCAAGGCCGCCCTGAACGGCAGCGGCGGCGACCGGCTCAACGGGAATGGACGCGGCGGCGGGGGCGCGGCTGTCGTGCTCGAGGAGCAGGTGTCGGTCGATGAGTCAGGGCTGCAGTACGAGGGGATCGAGCTGGAGCCGCAGCGCAACCCGGGGCTGCTCGTCAGGGTGCGTGCCGCGGCCCGGGGGGGGGGGGCTGGAGGGCTGCGCGGGGCCCTACGACACACGCGCCTGTGCACGCACCAAGGCGCCGGCACGTGCGAGCACCAATGCGTGTGGCCGCACGCATATGACAAGGCTCATTTCTGCCGTGGCCGGCGGCGCTCCGGCTCGCGCGCGGTCGCTGGCAGCCCGCCGCCCGAGTTCTTGCCGGGGCGGCGGTGGCCGTGCGCTTGAGCGCCTTCCGCCGGCTGTCGCTTGAGCCTCTCCTGGAGCCGCCAGCAGCCACCCTTCACCCGCACATTCACGCATCCCATCAACACATTCATAACTATAAGATATACCCTAGGGATAAACCAGGACCATTTTTTTGCTGTGCTGCAGGTGCGCGACATGGTGAAGCACTTCAACACCGCCAAGGGCGTCTTCAAGGCGGTCCAGGGGGTGGACGTCAACATTGAGCCCTCCTCGATCTGCGCCCTCCTGGGGCCCAGCGGCAGCGGCAAGACGACGCTGCTGCGGCTGATCGCGGGGCTGGAGGACCCGACGGGGGGCAGCATCCTGTTTGATGATCTGGATGCCACAAACCTGCCGGTGCAGGATAGGCAGGCAAGCGGGGAATGAGGAGAGAGAGAGAGTGTGTGTGTGTGCGCGCGTGTGTGGCATGAATAGGGATATGAAAGGGGCGAGGGCAGCAGGGCAGGGGTGCATCAATGCTGCAGCAAGCGTTGCGGTGCGCGGGTGTAGTGTGGTGCAGGCGGTGCGCGGCACGCTGTGCCGCGTCGCGCCTGCGCCGCCTGCAGCGGGCAGCAATCAAGCGGTCCCCCGAAGCCGGCCGGGGCGCGCACCCCTTGCTTCTGTGCCGCCTGCCGCTTGTTGTGTTCTCGCTTTGACAAAACACCCCTCCATCCGACACTCGCACACCGCGTCCCTCTCCCCCCCCCCCCAAAAAAACAAAGGTCGGCATGGTGTTCCAGAGCTATGCGCTGTTCAACCACATGACAGTGGCCGAAAATGTCAAGTTCGGACTCGAGGTGGGCGCGCCGCACGTTTGGCAGACTCCCAGCAGATTCCCGCCAGCTTCCTGGCAGCCAGCTCTTGCCAGCTCAGCCTGGGTTGGCAGGAGGTCTCGAGGCAAGCTCCAAGCAACCCAGGGCACCTGTCGCGCGCAAGCTCGCCGCCCGCCCCAGCGCGTGTGGCACGTCCTCGGACGGCCCCGAACCGACTCCAGAGCCAGCAGCTGTGCAGGACACCCTGCCCCCGTCTGCAGGACACCCTGCCCCCGTCTGCGCCGCTTGTACACACCATTTGAACCCCCGCCCAAACAAATATTAATCAGGTGCGGAAGCTGCCTGTGGACATCAACAAGCGGGTGGCCGACCTGCTGGAGCTGGTGCAGCTCACAGGCCTGGGCGACCGCTTCCCCCGCCAGCTCAGCGGCGGCCAGCGCCAGCGCGTGGCGCTCGCTCGCGCGCTGGCGTCCAACCCGAAGCTGCTGCTGCTGGACGAGCCGTTTGGGGCGCTGGACGCGGTGGTGCGGAAGCAGCTGCGGGCGGGGCTCAAGGAGATCGTCAGCACGGTAAATTTTGAATATTTGAATGTGTTTTTGAGGGGGAGGGGACCATGCTTGAGGGCGGGGCAGCAGCAGCCTGCTGATTTATGCGGGACTCATCATCCTCAGGGCCCAAATTCCAGAAGTCGAACGTGTTTGGTGTAGCCATGCAGACAGACGGGCGCTTGGCAGGCGGCCGCCCAAGCTCGCGCCCAGCAAGGCGCAACAGAGGACGCCCCTTCCCTGCCCTGAGGCCGGGCCATCCTCGAGGAGTCTACAGCACCACCCCTGCTGCCCCCCCCTCTCCGCCCCAGCGCCGCGCGGCCGCTCCCACCC
>NW_014008722.1:0-3804 GCF_000611645.1 Monoraphidium neglectum | reverse complement strand
ACATACATACACACACACACACCACACATTCACACACACACACGCGTTGACACACATAAAATCACATACACACACAATCATAATCACAAAGACACACACACACACACATAACAAACACATACATGATACATACACACACACACACACACCAAGGTGGAAGCCCTGAACGAGGACTGGGAGCAGGAGGCTGCCCTCGACCAGGCCCAGGGCCAGGACCCTGGCGCCGACCCCACCTGGGCCCAGCCAGACCCATTCGCGGACGAGGTCATCCACGGCCGCGGCGGCCACATGGTCGCGGCCGCCGCCGCCGCCGCTGCGGAGCGCGAGGCCAACGGCGGGGCCGGCCGGGCGGCGGGGGGGCTGCGGGAGGAGCTGGCGGAGTACATGGCGATGACGCAGGGCGGGGCCGGCGGCGGCGCGGGCGGCGCGGGCGGCGGCGCGGGCGCGGGGGCGGACGGGCGGCCGAAGGTGGGGGATTTGGGGTCGGAGGGGGCGCGGGCCGGGCTCGCTGATTTGCAAATGGCAGGGGCTGGCTGGTCGGGCTTGCTTTGGCGTGTGAAGTGCGGTTGAGGGGCCCTAGCTTCTAGACATTCAAGGGCCAAGCGAGGAGGGGGAGGATCGCACTGGGTGATCCTGATGCTTGTGCATCGCAAGCGGGCGCTTCAGGCGGCTGACATTCGCAGCGCCGCGCGCGCCCGCCGCGCCGCCGCGGCCCTAGGTCCCTGTGCTCCCGCCGCACCTGCGGCCCAAGCTGGAGGCGGCACCGGGGGAACGGCGTGTGCGGCGCACCATCCGGTACCCGCCCTGGGCGGCGCGTCCGCTGGGCACCTCGCGCGTCATCCTCTACAGGTGAGCCCCAAAGGTTACTTCCTCGCGCCGCGGAGGGCACGGCCTGGCGCCAGGATTTGCTGCGGCGGTGCGCTGCGTGTTGTTGAAACACAGAGGCCCAAGGACGATTGTATGCAATAGTTTCACAACCTTATTTTTGGGCTGCAGCCCCAGCGCTTCCAGTGTGAATTAACACCTCCGTCTTCAACGTTGCAACACCTCTATTCTGGCCAGGGGTGACCGTGCGGCGGCGCTCAACGCGCTGTATGGGCAAAAGGAGGGCTTCGGGGAGCGCACCATCAAGCCGCGGGAGGGCGGGGGTGCGCTCACCCGGTGTCTGCTTGGGGCCGGGGCCGGGGCCGGGGCGGGGGCTACGCAGCTGCGGCAGCCGCGCACAACACGGGTGGGCATCGATTGGGCGCCCCGGCGGCTTCCAGTCAGCTTCCTGCTCGACACTGCTCCATTGGCTGCCCACCGGTGTTTAGAAACGTCGCATGTCAGCAGTGGTTGGTCGCTGCAAGAAGTGCGTTCAAAATGACACGACACTCATCGCCCTACCCCCCCCCCCCAGGCGGCCCCAAGCGGCGAGCTCAGCGGCCCGCCGCGCTCGAGCCTTTGCTGCAGGAGGCCGCAACGGGGCTGGAGGCCGTGGCAGCCAAGGCGGCCATGGAGGAGGAGGAGGAGCAGGAGCGGCGGCGCCAGGCTGCGGCGGCAAGGGAGCAGGCCGTGGCGGCGGCGGCAGCGGCGGCGCAGGCGGCGGCGCACGCGGCGTACGCGCCGCCAAGCGGCGGCGGGGGCGGCGGCGGGGGTGGGCCGAAGGCCAAGTGAGCGCGGTCTTCAGGGTGCTCTTCACAGTTCTCGCGCCATGCCCGCGTCTGCGCCAGCCCCTCCTCACCTTCTGCTCTCAGCGTAGCTGTTGTGCGCCGCTGGCTCCTGAAAGCCGCCTCACACGGGTGTCAAAGCCCGCAGATTCTGGTCGCACGCTCGCTTGCTTGCCCCCCTGCGTGCCTCTTTCGCCACACCGCCCATATTGCAAGCTCTTGCGATGCTTGAGCCACCTTGTGCACCCCTTAAAGCACCGTGCTCGCGCGCACCAGCACCATGATGCAAGCATCTGACACGTCAAGCCCGCAATCACCACCCCCAGGCGCCCCCCAGGCATCAAGGCCGGCCCCGACGACGAGTGGGCGCCCCCGGTCCAGGCCCCGCCGCCGCGCCCCGGCCACCACCCCAACAAAAAAGGCGGCAAGAAAGGGCACAAGAAGGGCGGCGGCGGCGGCGGCGGCGGCTTCGGCGGGAAGAAGAGGGGGCGCGAGGCGAAGTTCGTCGTTGATGACGATGCGTCCGACGCGTCGGACTCCGAGGATGACGGCGATTACTACAGCAGCGAACCGGAGCCGACTCCAGAGCCGGACGACGACGACGACACGCCCCGCGCCAAGCGGCCGCGCGCCGCGGCCGCCGGCAGCGGCGGCGGGGGCGGCGGCGCCGCGGCGCTCGCGTCGGCGCCTGTCGAGGAGTATTACGAGCGCGGCGGGGGCGGCGGCGGCGCGGCGAGGAGGGTGCTGACGGCCCTCCTGAAGGGCGTGCTGCTGGAGGTGTTCAAGTGGCAGAAGGTGGACGCGAACGTAGTGCACAAGGCCTACAGGAACATCTTCAAGGAGCAGGCGAGAGGGCGGCACCGGGGATAGCGGGGGCGGACGGGCGCGTTGGGCTGGGCGTTTTAAAGGCGCGACAGGGCGAGGGGGAGAAGCGGGGACGAGGGACGCTTGGCGAGGGGCGGACAAGTCGCAATCTCGTGCGGGCGGGCCTCTGCCAAGCGCAGGGCGGCGAGCATTGCCTGGCCTCTGCATAGCACCCAGTCGAGCGCGCGTTTCCAGCCGCAAAAGCTCCAGAGAGCGCAATTGTCATTCACTTGCCCTCTCACCCACACAGCTGCCCCACCTCCTCAAAACTGAGGGCTTTTGGTGGCAAAATTTCAAAAACATTAACACACACACACACACACACACACACACACACACACACACACACACACACACACACGCACCCGCAGGTCCGCAAGAACCTGGTCTTCGACTACAACGAGTGGGTCAAGCCCGAGGACGAGATGTGGCTCGAAAAGATCCGCACCCGCCTATCCCGCGGCGCCTACGCCACCGCGGCCGCCTTCCTGGCCGACATGGACCAGATCCGCGTCAACGCCTGCCACTACAACAAGAAGGACCACGGGAAGTGCAGCGCGGTCGCCGTGCCGGACATCGCCGAGAGGATGATGGCGTTCGCGCGGGTGAGCGGGGCCTGGGGGGCGGCGGCGCGCGCGCGCGCGGCGCGGGCGGGCGTGCGGCCTGGGTGAGTGATGGGATTTTGAGGCGATGGCATCATGGCGATGCATGCTGGACCACCGGGATGCGGGCCCAACCATCGAAACCCCTGAGACGGCCTCCTTTTGGGCCCACCGTTTGCAGCCAACCGCCGGAGCTCGTGTGCTCATCAACGTCCTGACCGCGCCCTCGGCTCCCTTTTGCCGCCACGCCGCAGGGCCTGGTGGCGGCGCAGCAGGCCCAGATCGATCACGCCGAGGCGGCCGTCGCCGCAGAGGACGCCGGCGCCGCCGCCGCCCCCGCCGTCGACCCGCAGCAGCAGCTGCTCCTGCAGCAGCAGGCGGCCGCGGAGGCCGCCGTCGAGGCCGCGCGCGGCGACCCGGCCGCGTACGCGGCCGCGCTGCGGGCCGCGCTGGAGCAGTCCAAGGCGCTGGCCGCAGAGGGCCGGCAGGACGCGCCGGCCGGGTGGGAGTGGGTGGCGTGCGACGAGTGCGACAACTGGCGGCTGGTGCCGGGCGGCTGGTACCGGCAGAAGGGGCTGGCGGCGGAGGGGGCGGCGTTCAAGTGCACGGACAACACGGAGCGGCCCGGCGCGAGCTGCGCGGAGCCCAGCGACTGGCCTGAGGAGGAGGGCGGCGGCGGCGGCGGGGAC
>NW_014008723.1:0-3805 GCF_000611645.1 Monoraphidium neglectum | reverse complement strand
CGCCGGCGCCGGCGCCGGCGCCGCCGGCCGCACTTCCGGCCGAGAGCAGCCTCTGCGGCGCCATGAACCCCGGCGGCGCCCCTACGCCGCCGAGCGCGCGCCAGATGGGCTCCGGCTGCAGCATGTGCAGCGTATGGCCGGTCCTATTGGACACCACCAAATGCGGCTCCAGCCGCAGCACCGAGCAGCGCTGCAGGCCGCCGCCGGCGCCCTCCACGCGCGCGGTGACCTCGTGCTGAGTGCCGTCAGGCTTGGCACGGGCGCGGATTACAACAGGCTCGAGCCGCGGCAGCCGCGCCGCGTCGACCGCCGCCGACGCGGCGGCCACGGCCTCGGCCGACGACGAGGACGGCGCGCCGCCGCCGCCGGCAGCAGCGGCGGCCGTCGCAGCTTGCAGCAGCTGCAGCGGGGCGCTCCATCGGCTGCCCATGACCCTGACCGCGACACCCCACGCGGCGTCGCCGCCGGCGACGGCGGCCACGGCCGCGGCGGCGGCGTCAGGGAAGCTCAGCAGCTCGATCGAGTGCGGCATCACGGTCACCTGCCCCAGCGGCGGCGCCGGCGGCGAGTACGCGTCTGTGTCCAGGACGCGCAGCGGCCCGCCCGCGCCGCCGTCGCCAGCCCCAGCGGCCGCCGGGTCGCCGGTGCCGGCAGGGTCGGCGCCCGGCGCGGTGAGGACGAGCCCCGCTGTTATCGGGAGCTGCGTGGCGTTGACGACCCACAGGGGGACCCACAGGTGCAGCGTCAGCGGCCGCCCGTGCGCCAGCGCCGCGCCGGCCGACAGCCGCAGGCCCTCCGCGGCGGCGTCCCCATGCGTGGCTGCCGCAGCGGCGGCGGCGCCTCCGGCAGCCGCGGCGCGGGCGCCGGCGGCGCGCAGGCGCTGGCTCTCGACCAATTCGAGGTCGAGGTCGCGGCTCATGTTCACCCTGAGGTTCACGTTCGCCGAGCTGTTGGCGTACGCGACCGGGAAGCCGTCGGGAAGCCGCCCGGAAGCCGCCTGCGTGACGCCAGCGTCGGCGCCCAGGAAGCCGTCGCTAACGACGACTGGCGGCGCGTCGCGCGGCCACGCGCAGCCGTCTGGCCAGAACGTCAGCAGGACCTGCGTTTGAAGTTGAGTTGGGTCGGTTGAAGTTGAGTTGGGTCGGTTGGAGGGAATGATGTCATCAGAGAACAGACCAGGTGGGCAAGGGGTGTGGAGCGCGCGTGAGTTCGGGGCGTGAGGGTGGCGAGGACGCCTCTGGCGCGCACGTGCTTTGCGGCCGTGCTGCAAGGTAGCAGGCACGTTCCCAGTGTGTGGTTCACCCCGCCCGCTCCAACCGCAGACCCGGCAATTTACATCAATTGCACGGCCCCCCAACTCCCAGAAAGTTTCTTGGTACGTGTCCACAAAGGTATGTATGTGTATGGGTAGGTGTATATACACGCATACGGTATATGTATCTACACACATAAAGTGTTGGGCCCCAAAACTCCCCAAACCCCAGGAGGTGGGCCCCATAAACCCGTACCTGCTGCCGCATGTCAACGCTGTACACGTTGGTCGCCCCGCCGCCCTCCATCCGCCCCTGCTGCCGCAGCGCGGGCGGCCCGCCCAGCGGCGAGCGCTCCCACAGCGCGTAGTGCGCCGTGACGGGCAGGTGGTTTAGCAGCACCAAGGGGGGCCGCGCGACGAGCTGCCTGCGAGGGAGGGGGTCGATCGTGGGGCGGGGAGGGCGGCGGGCGCGCACCACTGGGAGCGCCGCGGGCTGCCCGACGAGGCGCCTTGAAAGGCGCCGCTCGGCGCTACCACGAGTCTGGATGGTGCCTTCCTCAATGTGGGGCCGCACGGGGCGGGTTCACAGGCGTGCACCGGCCGCGAGCGTCCCATTTACCCCCACCCCCCCCCCCCAACCACCCAAGAACAGCACCGCAACTGCAGCCAGCTGAAGGCGGCACGGCGGCGCAAGCGCCCGCAACGATTCCACCCCCAAAGATGCAAGAAGCCACCCACCAGTCGCTGACAGACTCGAGGCCGCTGGAGGCGTACAGCTGGACAGACTCAGTGCATGCGCTGACCCAGCACGACGGCGCCCTCCTCGCCGCCCGCCGCGGGCTGCCCACCGCTGCCCCGCCGCCGCCGCCCGGCGCGCCCCGCGCCGCGGCACCGTCGTCCTCGCCGTCCCCGGCGGCCGCGGACAGCGTCTTGCAGCAGAGCAGGCGCGTGGCGCCGTCCTCCAAGCCGCTGAGCGCGATGCTGTGCTGGCCGGCGCTCGCGCCGAAGCTCCAGCTGTGGCTGGGAGCCGGCGCGCCCGCTGCGGCCCCGGGCACCGGGGTCCCCGGCGCCCGCAGTGGCGGCGGCCCGACTGAGGCCTCGTCGGGCGCCACTTCAGCGTGGCCGCCGGCTCCGGCCGCGGCGTCGTGGGGGGCGGGCAGCACGGGGCGCACCTGCAGCTGCTTGCTGTGCTTCTGCCAGTTGTGGGGCAGGGGCACGCTGCCGCCGGGGTCCACCAGACCCAGCACCTGGCAGGACAAACATCAAAGGGAGGATGATCCCAGGCAAGGTACAACGGGATGAGACGCGTCGCGCCTTGCCAACTTCCAGATCCTGCAAACGTCTACAAGAGCACGGGACGAACAGGCCTCGCCCATGGCTTCCAAGACAAGCGGACAAGTTTTGCTCATGCGCGTTTTTCAAACAGCGGCCCCCTCGCCGACACAGCGCAGCGGGGCGCGCACCTTGCGCACCCAGACCTCCCCTGAGCCAGCCGCCTGCTTGCCGCCGTCTGCGGCGCCGCCGGCAGGCGTGATGTCCAGGACTGTGGACGGCAGCGCGGACTGACGGCGCCGCCGCACCCAGCGGCGGCGCCGGACAAAGTCGTGGCTGGGTGCGTGTGTGTGGGTGCGTACGTGGAGTGTGGGGTTGTGTCGAGCCGTATGGCCATGTGTAAAAAGTTGTGCGTCAGGAATGAAAACATGTGCACACGCATGTATATGTGTGTGTGCCAACGCGTCCCGCGGTCAGAGGTATATGTGTTTGGGGCACATGGCAAGTGCATTTTTCAGAGCGCATGGCCGCCCGGCCCCCCCCCTGCGCCCTCCCCCCACCCACTGCCGCACCTCTTCTTGAGGCCAGACCCGGGGCTTGGGGGGTACTTGAGCCCGGGCCAGTCAAAGGCGTAGGCCCAGCCCTCCGCGTCAACGTCGCCGCTCGCCTCCACCTCCCAGGGCCCCTCCCACTCCCAACCCTGCGGAAGGCGGGGAGGCGCAAGCGCTACTGAGCGTGCACGCGGAGCGAGCGCAGCAGGCGCCCGGGCGCGTCCCGTGTTTGCAGAGCCGGCCCCGAAAAAGCCAATGAAGAGGAGGCCATATTGTTGCAGCGCGGCCAAGTTGGATGCCCGGGGATCAAGGGCGGGGTGGGCAGGGGTTTTGGGGGGGGGATGGCCCGCCAGACCTGCGTGAGGATGACTGATGGGAACGCCTCTGTGCTGCTGCGGCCGTCCCTGTAGCGGCTGTAGCGGCGCGGGTCCACCGCCAGCAGGTTTTTATGGGACCAGCCGCTGAAGAGCAGGTGGCGCTCGTTCTCAAAAACCTCTTCCTCAATAACCTTTGGGGGTGAGGCCGGGAGACAGGAGTATGGTGCGCGTTGTTGAGTGAGTGCGCGTAAGTGAGTGTGTTTGTATGTAAGTGCATACACGTGGATGTGAGCGAACGTGCTCGCATGTGTGTGTGAGATTGTTTGTGAGCATGTGTGGTGGGGAGGTGGGGGCGTGAGGGGAGGTGGGGAGAGGCGATCACTTGAAAGAGGGTGCGAGGGGCTGGATGGACG
>NW_014008724.1:0-3807 GCF_000611645.1 Monoraphidium neglectum | reverse complement strand
GCCACACACACACACACCCCTGGTCCCCCATCCCCCCCTTGCAAAACAAGGCGCGTGAGTTCAACGAGACAGTCGGCATCACGGGTCTCATCCTCACAAAGCTCGACGGCACCGCCCGCGGCGGCGCGGTCGTGTCCGTGGTCGACCAGCTCGGCCTGCCCGTCAAGTTCGTCGGCCTCGGGGAGGGGGTTGACGACCTGCAGACCTTTGACCCCCGGGCCTTTGCCGCCGCCCTCTTCCCGGACGCGCCCGCCGGCGCCGCCTGAGCGCCGCCTGAGCTGCGCCCCTCTCGTTTGTCGCTGCAGCGCAGGGCGCGTGCGTGCGCGCGTGCATGCTTGCGCGCGTGCGTGTGCATTGCCGATGGAGCTGTGGGCGACTGCAGCGTTCTTTTTCCTTTGTCGTCGCCTGTTGTTCCTTTGCTTCCGAACGGCGCCCGCCTCAAGTGGTGGGCACGTGCCTGATTGACTGCCCTAATGTGGTCTCTGTAACCCAAGCGTGTGCAGAGGCACTGGGAACTGCTACGCACAGGGCTCAATCAGACAAGCGCAGCCAGGGCGGGAATTTTCTGGGGGGGAGGGAGTTGACGACCTGCAGACCTTCGACCCGCAGGCATTCGCGGCCGCCCTCTTCCCGGACGCGCCCGCCGACGCCGCCTGAGCCGTCCGTTGCACCGCCTCTGCCTCTCTCCTTTTTCATTGGGGCGCAGCGCAGCCCGGGCTCGGCCCCGCTGTTGACGGGATGTGCGGGGCCGCAGGGCAGACGGCCGCTGCCGCAGCATTACGAGGCGCGGGGCGTGCGCGGGCGTCGCGAGGGGCCCCGGCTCTCCTTGCAGCGCTGCGTAGGCGATGCTGCAGCGTGTTTGTCACTTCGTCGGCGGCTTTTCCCTTGCTGTCACGCCCGCCTGCGGTCACGGGCCTGTGTCTGGTTGTCTTCCGTTCTGCAGTGGCCCCTGTACTTTTCAACTGTGTGAGGATGCACCGAGAATCGCGATCAATTGGGCCCCACCAGACAGCTGGGGGGGTGGGGGGGGGGGATTGGGGGGACAGGCAGCCCGCAGACGCTCGACCAGCGGGCCTTGTCGGCCGGGCTGTTCCCTCGACGCGCCGACAGCGGCGCAGCCTGAACTTTGGGGCGCTCAGCATGGAAACAATGTTCGGGGCATTTTCGATGTGTTTGAGGCGCTTTGTTAAGTGGCGTGTTCAGTGCTGCGTGATTGTGGCATCGCTGGGGACCGCGGCATCTCACAAACGCGCTGCTGCTGCTGCTGCTGCTGCCGCCGCTGCTGCTGCTGCTGCTGCTGCTGCTGCTGCTGCTGCTGCTGCTGCTGTCGTCTTCGACATCGGCGGGCGCCTCGCGGCGCTGTTGAGCTCCTGTCGTGCAGCGGCAGCGACGGCTTGCGCGATTGAGGGATTGCACGCAGAGGCTGGATCTGGCCGTTTGGTTGCTGTCGATGGGGTTCCATGCCTAGTGTGATTGCTTGTGTGCTGGCACCGAAAAATTCACGATTGTGGCGTGCCAGCCAGGGAGCTATGAGCACGAGGGACTGGCCGGGTTGCCAACGGCACAGTGTGCGGGCAGAACCACGGGCGCCAGCCCCGCCGATCTGGCTGCAGTGTCGCCGCCTGCGAGGTGCCCCTGGCAACCGGCGGGGTGGGCGCCACCGGCTCGGGGAACACGCGCGCGCCAGGCGGCGCGCCGGGCCGCGTCAGCGGGGGCGCGCTGCGGGCGGTGTGTGACGCAGGGCATGGCCGGACGCCTGACGCCCGCCCAGACGGCTCGGGGCTGCCCGGCCCCCCCCAACAGGATATGTCACTGAGTCATGCGAGACAGGCAGGCCAAGGCAGCTCCTTTGCACGGCACCGGCTGGGGGGCAGGGGCTCGAAGCGGCGGAGTCGCACCCGTGCGAGATGACCCCCTGCTGTTGCATGGCCCGCCCAACTTGACGGCCGGCGCGTGCGGCCCAGGCGCCCCGTGACGGCGCCGGCGGCCGGCTCGCGCGCAATGCGATTTTCTGGCGCCGCCGTTGGTTCGCAGGCAGTGGCGGCTGCGGCGGCCGCGGCTCGCAGGGGCGCGCTCGCTGTGGCGCCCCGATTTTGGCTGGGGCCATCGGCGGTGGGAACCCTTACTACCCGGTTGGTTGCGTGCGGCGGCCATGTGCCTGTGTTGCGCAGCGGCTTGTTTACGGTGGCGGCAATGCGAGGTGATTGGGGCGGTTGTGCGCTCAACGGGTGCCCCCAGCGGCCACAAACCTGGCATGATGGCAGCCTGAGGATGATGGAAAGCCTGACTGGGCATACAGTCATGGCAGTGTGCTGAAGCGACCTTCTACCCCCGCACGCTTGCATAATTGTGCGATGGGGCCAGGGGCTTCGTTGATTCTTACAAAGCAGGAACGCCCGCCCTCCGCGCGCGACTGACTCGAACGTCGAACCCCGCGACTGCAGTCTGACAAATTAGTGGACTATTGATTATTGTGCGCGGCAATTGCAATGGGTCTACCGGCGCTGATCGGCGGCCTCGCCGCCAGCACCCTGGTCGGATGCGGGCTGCTCCTGGCCAGCAGGCGTCGCCGGCGCGGGCCGACAATCGTGCGGGGCCGCGGCAGCCTCGCGACCTCGCATCGTGACGCAATATCGATCGTCTCATACAACATACTGGTGCGCCGTCCGGCGGCGCCGGCCGCGCTCGCGCGCGGCGCGCCGCGCCGCGCAGCGCGCGTGCCCCGCACACGACGCCTGCAGACCCCAGGGGCGCGGCTTCCGCGCAGCTCCAGCCACGCTAGGCTTACACACACGCGCGCCCCCTGCTGCCGCCCCGCCGCTGCCATTGCCAGGCGGACTGCTACGCCTGGAGCCTCACCTACTGCGCCCCCCTGCACTTGGTGCGCGCGCGCCGCCCGCCGCAGCTGCAATCGCAACACCCAGCGGCGCCGCTCCCCGCCGCCGCCGCCGCCGCCGCCGCCGCCGCTGCCGCAGCAGCGGCCGCCGCCGCTGCCGCAGCCGCCGCCCCGCTTTGCTGCGCGACCCGCTCGCCGCACGCAATCCAGAGGTTGCAAACAGCGGCGGCGGCTGCAGCCCCTGCCCCGCCCAATGCACCCTTCCGCTGGCCCCTGTCTCGTCTGCGTTTGGATGCGAAAACCCGAAAACCCAAATCGTGGACACCAGGTGTGGCAGTGCCGGTGGCCCCAGGTGGCGGAAGTCCTGGAGGCGACGGCCGCTGACATCATCTGTTTGCAGGAGGTCGACTCGGCAAAGTGAGGGCACGGCGGTTTGAGGTTTTGCTGATCATATCATTTGGCATGTGTGGGGTATGATCAGCAATTGGTGACATGGGAGGTGGCGAGGCACGCATTTGGCATGTGTGGGGTGCCGCACGGCGGCCTCCAGGGATCCAGCCCTGAAGCAACTGCTGGTGATTCTTTGATATACATGGAGGATGCTGGGGCGCGCCGCGGCGCGCCAGGCCCTGTGGGCTAGATGGCGGCGCGCGCGCTCGGCAGCGTGCGCAGTGTTGGGTGCAGCCGCGGCGGGCGCCGGCGGCGCGCTACGGCGGAGCGTCTGTTTGAGTGGGGGTCGCTGTGGCGGATGGGTTTGACAATGCGGCGGGCGGGGCTCCGTATTACCGCAGCAGGCGCTGACCGTGCGCACACTCATATGCACAAAATGCCGCCCCCCACAAACACGCACACATGCACACAATTCTCTCTCTCTATCTCTCCCTCCATGTAAACAACACACACAACACACACACACACACACACACACACACACACACACACACACACACAACACACAACACACACACACA
>NW_014008725.1:0-3808 GCF_000611645.1 Monoraphidium neglectum | reverse complement strand
CCCTCAGACCCCACTAGCCCCCCCATCGGCCCGCCCGCGCCCATGCCAGGCAAGCTGCCTGCCACCGCGTCCACCCCCAGCCCCAGGCTGGCCAGCAGCACCTTCATATCTAGAGTAGCCGCCGTGCTCGGGGACCGGTCGCCCCCACCGCCGCCGCCGCCGTCGGCCCCGGGGTCGCCGCCTCCGCCGCCGCCCTCTGCGCCTGCTGCGGTGAGGACTGATTGCTCCAGCTGCGAGAGCTTGCTGCGCAGGAGGTCGATCTCGTCCAGGACGGTGGCGTGCTCTGTATGTGTGTATATGGGTGCAGACACGTGCGTGAAAACATGCGTGTATGTGTGTAAATCGGGCGTGTTTGTAGTTGTGGGTGTCTGAGAGTGTGTGTCACAGATTGGGTGTACAGAGAAAGAGACTGTGTGTGTGTGTGTGTGTATGTGTGTGTGTGTGTGTGTGTGCCCGTGCGAGCGCGCGCTCTCGCATGGGTGACTTCAAGTTTGTGATGGTGTGGGGCATGTGATGATTTGGGGAGGGGCGGCGGGTGCGAGAATGACCGCTTATTGGAATCAACAAGGCACTGCTGGGGGCCACGCTGCCGGGCAGGGAGCGTGCATAAGCTCACATGCGCGCCTGTCATTTCGTGCAGGAGTTGCGGCCTGCACACCCGAATGCACCAACTCAGATTACGAGCAAAGCGCACATGGGCCCGCCCGCGTGTGTCCCCCTGCTCCACTCAGCTGTGCGCCTACCCCGCCGGCTGGCCTCGCTCTTCCCACGCCCGGCCCCCGGCCCCACCTGTGCTGAGCACGTTGCGCCCGGCCCTCAGCCTGTCGTTCTCCCGCGCCAGCCGCCCGTTCTCCTCCGAAAACTTGACCAGCAGCCCCTGCGTCTCCCGCAGCCGCCGCAGGATCTCGCCGCTCGCCGACGAAGCGGCCGCCGCGCCTGGCGAGGGCGGCACCGGGCTGACGGCGCCGGCGGCGCGCGCGGGGCCGGCTGCGGTTGGGGGTTGAGGCGGGAAAGGGGGGGCACGAGCGATGGGGGCCGTCGGTTTCTTAGCGCACGGCATGTCCTTGGAAGCATTCAAGGCAAGGCAGCAGATGAGGCTGGGTGCAGAGGCTGCCGCTGATGAGTGGACGAAGCTCAGCCAATGATCTGACAAGTTGGGTGGGACACACACACACACACACACACACACACACACACACACACTCACACACACACACAGAGCATGAATTGATCTGCACAAGCCGCAGCCCACCACCCACCCTGCTCGCTGGTGCTCGAAATGCGCGGCGCCACACCCGGCTGCTCCCCAGCCGCCCTGCCGTCGCCGCCGCTCGCGCGCATCAGCAGCAGCGGGCTGCTGCGAGACCTCAGATCCGCCACCAGCTCGTCCGCCGCAGCCAGATCTTCCAGCCCCCCTGCCCGCGGCGACGCCGGCGGCGGCGGCGTGCCGGCGCGCGCCGCGCCGCCGCCCGGCGAGCCCGGCCACGGCGAGTTCGCACCCGGGCCGCTGACGCCGTGGGCGGCGCCGGCGCGCAGCTGCTCCCGCAGCAGTCCGTTTTCTTGGCGCAGGAGCTCCATCTCGCGCCTCAGCAGGCTGATCTGGGCCTCCTTGGGGTCGTACTGCACCGCGGGGCGGTTGTGGATGTTCTTGGTGCGCGTGGCGTACAGCAGCGTAGACAGCGTCTCCTCGACCTGGCGCCCGATGGGGGGAGAGGCAGAAACGTCGTTGTGAGTGTTCAAGAGTTTGTGGGTCAAGCCTGGATATGTCTGGTGACTGGCCAGCCCAATGGGGCGGTGATGTCAGCGCAGAAATCAGCAGTGCAATGAGAGCTTTCACGTTTTCCAGTGGGGTGCGGGCAAATGGGCAACGTCCCAACAAACGGATGCATGGCGAGGCCATTGCCATCGACGAAATAGATAGGATAACCCAGCTTGCACCCAACGAAAGCAGGCCGGCACGCCTGCAGGGCAGCAGGCCGCGCTGTGGCGGGGCGCTCGTGTGGCGGGGCGCTCGTGTGGTGCGCGTGCGCCCGATCGCGCGCGCTGCTGACCTGCAGGCTGGAGGGGGAGCAGCATGCGATCATGAGCGTGAGGGCGCTGCCCCCCAGGCTGTCCATGAGCAGCTTGGTCAGCTTGGAGTCCCGGTAGGGCACGTGGGCGGTGGTGCCCGCGGCGTCGTTGTCCGCCAGGGTGGAGATGACCTGCGCGTTCACAGGGCAGAAAGGCACGGAGTTGCGGGTTGTGTGTGTGCGGGCGTCACCTACGGCGCGACCCAGACTGGCATCGATCTAGCTTACAGCATGGCCTGCATCGAAACTGAGGCGCCGGGTGGTGCCTCTTGTCATGCACACACACACACACACACACACACACACACACACACACACACACACACACACACACACGCGCGCGCGCGCGCGCCAAATTGTTCATGAAAAAGTTACAAGCAGGACTCGCGCACACGCACACACCTTCCCCAGCACGCTGAGGCTCTTGTTGATGTTGATGGTCTCCTTGAGCATCACCCCCTCGCTCCTGCTGTCCTTGACCCTCTCGCTGCCGGCAAGGTCAACGAACGACAGCTTGCCGTACCGCACGGTGCCGTAGTCATAGCAGGACGGGTCTTTGGGGGGGGGGAGCGTGCATCCGGTACACGAGTCATGCACAAGGACAAACGCGTGCGCAACAGAGGTGCGGTCAGGGGGAGTGCAAGAGAAGGGTGGTGTGAGGGGTTAGTGCCGTACTACGCATAATGTGCTCCTCAGCATTCAGCAGGGTCGGCGCCAAGGGGCGGTCAGCCAAGGACGTGTTGTTGCCTGGCGCCTCAAGCGGCGGGCGAGCGCAAGCACAATTGCGGCAACGATCGGCACAAGCTTCGTCCCACCCGGGAGGTACGCGTTTAGAGGGTGGCACGTCTTTCTGCCCCACATGCTTGCTGCTGCATACAAAATCCAAACCAATCAGGGGACAACCTACAGCTGCCATCACCCCCCGAAACCCCGCGCGCGGCCCCCCCACCCGTGGGTGTTGCGTCGCAGTAGACTGTCATGATGCTGTGGCTGCGGCTGGACTCCATGTTGAGCTGGTGGCTGCCCACACGCCTGGGGGTGGGGTTGGTTTGGCGGTGCGCGCGCAGCAAGCCAGGCGTGGGTGGGTATTTGTGGGATGAATCTCACTTCCAGGGTCTCTGCCCGTGGTCCCACAGGTCAACGGCGCCAGCCAGTGGCTGCACGCCAAGCACGAGCTCGGGGTGTCACTCCCAGTGACTCAAAAACCTGATCACGCGTGGTGTACCACCGCTTCGCTCGCTCGGTCATCGCCTGTAGTTTTGACACCTCTGTTGACAGCCCAAAAGCCCAACATTTTACAAGCCTCGCCGTCCAGCCCCGCTGCCCCCACCTGTGCTTCATGCCGGTGCGTATGACCTCCATCATGGTGCGGCTCTGCCCGCACGGCACCACCTTCAGGCCCTGACGGGTGCGCAGGAAAGGAGGCAGGCAGCGCCCGCAAAAGGGAGAAAATCAAATCACAGATGGGTGGAGTGGCCGCCACAATGAAGAGGGCGAGGCCGCGACGTGGTGCTGCACGTGGCAGACGGGGTCGCCACGATACACAGAACAGACCTTGGCCCCGCCGCCAACGCCCGCCGTCACCAGACCCCAGAGCGGGCTTGCTCCCCCTCCACGCCCCGGCGCGCGTCGCCCGCCCATGTTTCCAAACCCATCAACCCCAATCATTGGATGGCAGGCGCAGCAGGATGATCCTGTCCCGCCTCTCACGCACACAAAGGCTCTCCAAACCTCAACCC
>NW_014008726.1:0-3809 GCF_000611645.1 Monoraphidium neglectum | reverse complement strand
AGGCGGCAGCAGTAGGAGCTCGCGGCAGGGGGGCGGCAAGGGCCGGTGGCAGCTGCTGGCGCGGCATGAGGGCGAAACGAGACCAAATCAATACTAAATTATCTTTGAAGCCACGCACGAGGCCTGCGGAGGTGGCTGCAGGGCGCCTGCCGAGTCACCATCAAAACAGATCACTGTCGAGCCCAAGCCGGCCTTCTTCACAGGTCCCAGAGGCTCCATCCGCCAGATAACAGCGCTTACCTTGCTCGGGTCCATCGTGGCGGCGCACGGCTCTGGCAAAGGGGCAAAGGGGGCCGCTCGGCGCGGACGCGGTCACTCAGACGCAAAAACAGGGCTAGGAAGCACGTTTCGGGCTCGTGTGAGATTTAATCAAGTGGCAGGATCCATCTTGTCGCGCGCTATCATTGGAACAGGCGGCGCAAATGTCTTCGGTTGCTGCGCACGCTGATGTGGCGATTGGCGGCACCAGAAGTCCCAGGCGCCGCTTGGCCCGCGCTTCCACGCACAGGAGGCTGCTTTTCACGCTGCTGAAATAATGTGGGCAACCCTGCAGGCTTCGAGCTTTGGTCGCAGGGGCTGTTTTGCCTTGGGCTCACCCCGTTCAGGGGCATGCTGTTCCCGCCTGACTGTCTGCTCCAAGTCAACGGAGACAGGAGACATGACTCGCGCATAATGCACATGGGATCAAGAAGCGTACTGGTTTCAGAAGCCTACTGTGCAAGTGGGAGGTTTCCTGTGCAGGTGAGGAGAGCCGAGCGTCATGTACTATTTGGGGGAAGGAGGGGCGCAGTTGGCTGGGTGTGAAATGCATGAGTGCTTCGACAGCAGGCATGTTCCTGTTCTCGCAGTACGGGACGACCCCGCCGCATGGCGGGCGCAGACACCCCGTGGGCTGGTGCAGGTGAGCTGTGGCCTGGCCTGGGATGGCAATCCGATAAGTCTCGCCCGACCATGAAACGTTCTCTATGGGCACAATCTTGGTGGCCCCCCTGCCAGGCCAGCACCAGAACAGCACGGGTCGAGCGGGCCAGCACAAGCTGATGCATCCGTCCATGATCCATCCTGCTTCATGTTGTTGCCTGCTTGACTGTGCGCAAACAAGCCCCTGTTCTATCTTCTTATTGATTTATACTTATGTAACACCATTGCTAAGCTTCCACGCATAACGCACCCCGCGTGCTCGGCGCGGTTTCAATTTGCCACCACCACGGGCTTCGGCCTTAGGATGGAGGCAATGGCGGTCGCAGCCGTACGGGTGATATTCGCAGCGGATCCCAGCGTCGCTGCTCTCAGGTAGGCCCTCTGCAGCGGCGCTGAGGGGAAGACAGGTGGCGCAGGTGCAGGGGCCGTAATGGAGGGCGCCGCCGGGCCACGCCACTCCCTCCCTGAATACCCACTCACCGACCGTTTAACCTTTCTGCCAAATCAGGTCGCTGTTGGATGCTAGCGTGACCGCCGCGGAGGTGTACAGCTGCGCGAACTGGTTCCCCTACGCATCCTCTGCGAGCTCGGCCTGGTGGCCCACCACCCCCACGGCGCCAGAACCCTTCGCCGCAGCCAGGCGCTGCGGCGGAGTAATAGTGCGCGCGCGCCGGGTGCAGGGCCGCCGCGTGGTCGTGCGTTCCCTCGCCGCGGCGCGCGGCGTGCGGGCGCCCTTCGGCGCGCCTGTTGGTACCGGCGCCACGGCCGCAGGCGGCGACTGGATCGACGCTCATCTAAGCCGCCTGTGCGACGGCGGTGCGCCGTTCACCAGCCCTTTCAGCTGCCCAGAGGCAGACCGGCCCCGCGCGCCCGCCGCCTGTGCCAGCGGCGGCTCCCTTTGGTCGCTGACGAGGACGGCCCCTGCTGTGCCTGCACGGCAGCAGCCGCAGCAGCGGCAGGCGCAGCCAGCCGCGAGCGCCGGACGGCAGCAGGCAGACGAGGGCGGCGTGGGGCCGCGGAAGGGCGCGGGCGTGGGCGCGGGCGCAGGGACGGGGGCGGCGCGCCGCGCGCTGCTGGGGCGCCTGTCGCAGAGGCTGCCACTGTTGCAGCGCTCGTCCCAGTCAGCAGCAGGGCCGGTGCAGCAGGCGGCGAGGGCGCATGCGCCGCAGCAGACACACGAGCCGCCGCAGCCCCCCGAGCCTGCATCCCCTGGCAGCGCCGGCGGCACGCATGCACCACCTATGCCGGTGGTGCGGCTGGACCTGTGCACCGCGAAACGTGCCGGCGGCTGCAGCAGCAGCAGTTGTGGATCAGAGACGACGGTCGCAGTGGAAATCATCCCAATCGACGGCGCTTCCAAACGCTGCGAGGCGGTGGAGGTGGCCACGCCGGCGGGCGCCGTGGGCGGCGCGGCTGCGCGGCCTCGTGCGGCTGCAGGGCACGTGGCGCGTGGGGGCCCAGGCCAGGCACACGGTGCGGCGCGAGGGGCTGCTGGGGCTGCGCGGCGGCGGGGTCCGCAGACGTTCTGGGGGAAGATCATCGAGAGCACCATGCTCGCGCCCCAGCAGCCCCCAGCCACTGGCAGGGCGCCGCAAGCGCGGGCGGAGGCGGCGGCAGAGGGGCCGCGGCTCGCGAGGGGGGAGGCGGAGGTGCTGTCACAGGTGGTGCAGATGCCCGGCTGGATGTGCATCGCCTGCATTGGCGGCACGCCCGCCTTCTGATGGGCGAGAGCCTGATCCTCATTGGGGTCTCTGAAGTATAAAGTGCCAGACGGGGGGGCCTGAAATCGAGTTCCATTATTTATTTGTCCTCTTACAAACTGCTCCGACATGCTGACCTGCTGCTGCCAGCTTGCCGCAGCGGCGGGCTGTTGTGCCGCCGGCGCGCTGGATGACGTGCCACTGACTCTTATGATGCTGCGGGAAGAACGCGTGCCTGCGTCTGCAACCCATGCACGCACGTCCGCTGCGCACTTCAATTTATTATGGAGTTTGAGCAAGACCTGCCACGAACTTGATACACGGCATATCAGGATCGGACTGCAATGTGCAGCTAGCTTCTGGCGGTTGGACGGCGCAAATTGTTGCCCAAAGCTTGGTTGCGTGATATGCACTCAGCCACTGCACTGAGCTCTTTGACTCCAGAATCACATGCCTCGCTCTATGTTTGCGCCATCCACGCACCTACGCACGCACACACCACGATCACCTCAGGCTCTTGGCGGCAACGCATACCGTCCGAGAATCAAATCAATCTCAGGGTTTCCGCATGCGGTGACTGACCCTTAGATAGGAACAGGGTTCTGGGTTTCTGATACTGACGCCAGTAGGCCCTTGCTTTACTGCACTTTTCTGTGTTGGTGACCCCTCAACTTGCGGCCAGTGTGGGCCCCTCGGTCAAGCGACGTCGCTCTGGGCCTATGCTGATGACAGGCGAGCCGTGGCAAGGCCGCAGCCACACGTTTTCGTGACATGTGCTCTGACCGTGTGCCCTAGATTCAGACCGCACAATGGTTGGGTTGCTCACACATTCCTGTCAAGTGTAACATACTCTAGAATGTCAATTTCGACATACCCGGGCTCCACCCCACATAGTGAGGCATTGACGTCCATGCGCATTCGCACTGGCACACTTTACACCAATAAGATTGGCCACAGGGACGGGAAGGCCCCAAACCCGCTATGCCCCCTGTGCGGTCAGATGGATGGGATAACTCACGCTGCCCTGGCCTGCGGGCGGGTGCACCCTCAACGCACAGCGCGTCACAATGCGGCTGGCCGCATCCTGCTGGCTGCACTTCTGCGCGGCGCGCTGGCAGGGGGGGTTAGGATGGCAGACGTGAGGCAGGGCTCCCACGACATGGAGGATTTGGGTGCAGCCGTGCCCAT
>NW_014008727.1:0-3809 GCF_000611645.1 Monoraphidium neglectum | reverse complement strand
GGCTTGGGGGGATCAGCAGCTGCTGTGGGTGGTCGCGCCGCCCCAGCCGCGCGCGCCCGCACCTGCGCCGCGCCGGCCTTGAGCGCCGTGTCCAGTGGTGTGCGGCCCCACCTGTCCGCCAGCAGCAGGCTGGCACGGCCCTGCTCCACCAAAACACGCGCCTGGGAAGGGTGCACGTGTGTGGATGTGTGCGTGTGTTTGTGTGTGTGTGTGTGTGTGTGTGTGTGTGTGTGTGTGTGTGTGCGCGCGCGTGCGCGCGTGCACATGTGCAGGTGCCCATGGTTGCATCTTGGCAGTTCGCAGGGGTGGCGAGTTTGCACGGGGTCCAACCACAGAGCCCCCGTTCATTGGGTAATCAACAGACGTGCTTCCTCCCGACCCCATAAGCGCGCCAGCCACCCCGCAGCAGAGACACAACACGCCAGGCGCAGCAGGGTCGCAGCCGGGCCCCGCCGCTTGTTTGTGCGCACCGCGGGCAGGTTGCCCTCCGCCGCCGCAATGTGCAGCGGCGACTGCTTGTCGTAGTCGACAGCGTTGGGGTCGGCGCGCGCGCGCAGCACGCGCCGCAGCTCATCAATCTTGCCCTCAAACACGATCTGGGGGGGGGAGGGATGGGTGCATGAGGGGTGGTGGGTGTATGAGGGGGCCGTGGTATGGGGGGGATGATGGGCGGGATGGGGGGGGGGGAGGAGCGGAGGCAGCAGCGACGACGCCGGCGGTGACTCGGGTGGCAGGGCAGCTCGCGGACGGGGATTACGGCAGCGTAGCCGTGGCTGATACGGCTGACCGCTGTGTCGGGGTCCGCTAGAGCGGAGCCGCATCAGCATGCACGTGCACACACACATGCGGCCACCAGGGCGGCCGCGCTCAGGGGCGCGGCCGGGCGCGTCGGTGCGACGCAAGGACAGGAGTGGGCTCTGCCCAGGGTTGCAGGCCAGAGGTTTAGCGCCCGTGGTGTTGGCGGAGGGGCGGCCGTGGGCGTGCCGCACCTTACACAGGTAGGCGGCCTTTGGGGGTGCAGGGAGGCGCGGCGCAGTGGCGCGACGAGGCGGAGGCAACAAGGGGAGGGAGGGAGGCGAGGGCAGACGCAGGAGAGGGGCGCAGGTGAGCGGCGCGTTGCGACGGCTGTTGCGACATGGGGCTTTGGCAAGCGGGGCCTGGCGGCCGGCGCCTGCAACGCCGGGTTGGGCGGCTTCCCACCACAGCCATGAACACGCGTGTTCGGTTGCAACAGGTGAAATGCGTTTTATGCCGTCACCGCCATGCCGATCCCCTAGCTGACAGGCCCCTCAGGCCCACCAGCATGACGGGCTCCATGCCCAGCTTGGCTCCATGGCGCAGCAGAATGTCCACAACACCCGGGTGGTTACCCTGTGTGTGTGTGTGTGTGTGTGTGTGTGTGTGTGTGTGTGTGTGTGTGTGTGTGTGTGTGTGTGTGTGTGTGTGCGCTCGCGAGCGAGCGCGCGCGCACGCATTTAGTATCTGAATTGAAAGAAGTCCACGAGCAAGCCGCAAATCGCCTCGTAACCCCTCTCTCCCCAAAGATGACACCGCGCGCCCCTGGGCGCCGCGCACCTGGCACGCGAGCAGCAGGGGGCTGCGGCCCCCCGCATCGCGTTTTGAGGGGTCTGCGCCGTTGAAGAGCAGTGCCAACACGACATCCTGGGGAGGGTGGGGGTGGATGAGGGGTGGGGTGGGTTGCGTTGGGTTGCAGCGCCGGTCGGGGCTGGTCAATAAGGAGTTGAATGTTGAATCCTGGGGGGTGGGCGCCGCGTTGGAGGCAGGGCAGGGTGAGGAGTCCTTGAAGGGGCGGGCGCGACTTGTTGGGTGTCTGACTGGGTACGTTGCAGTTGTGGCTGACCCATCAAGAATGGTTTTGGATTGAAAAAATGACCCTTGACAGTGGGGGTGGGGGTTTGATCAAACAACTCACCACCTGGGTTCGAACCAGGGACCTCAAGGTTGCGTTTGCGTTGGCGAACAATGCAGTTGTCTAATCCTTGCGCTCTGCCAACTGAGCTATGGTGAGTCAGCCTGTGCTGCTGGGAAGGTCACACTTTCTGAATATTTAAAATTCAAACCTGTCATTTTTCCAGTGATGCTCCCATTTTGCTTTGACTGCTTTGATGTGATGCTTGCTATGATAGTATCTGCAAAACCAGGATTCACCCATGAAAATGGGCCAAACCGGCCAAAGACCCCGCACTAAGTATGATTGGCCATCCACGATCTCTGGCCCCCCCACCCCCGCGCCTCCACCGCCGCGCGGCCCCGCCCAAGCAGCAGCCGCCTGCGCGCCTAGCGCCCCCCTCCCCAACACGGCGCCGTCGGGTGTGGCTCCTCCACATCCCCTTTGAAATCCCCCACCCCCCCTTGCCACCAGTGAACCCAGTTTGGTGAGGGTGGGTTTGGTTGGGTTGGAGTGGGATGGGTGGGGTTGAGTGGGTTCGGTTGATGGATCTGCGGAGTGCTGATGTCTGGTTTGGTGGGAGAGCCTTGATGGGGGTGCGCGGCAGGGGCGGCAAGGAGCCCTTCCGCGGAGACAGAGCAGTGGAGCAAGAGGCGGAGACGACACCCAGCCGCCGCCTTCCGAGGCGGCTTGTCGAGGTTCCTGACATCAAAGCGACAGCCAGGCCCGTGCAATTTGAGTGCGGGGTCCCTGGCAGCCGCAATGCCCTGATAGCGTTTTTGCGGGTCCCAGATCCCTCCCCTCCCTTGCATCCCGTACGTCCCCCCCGTCGTCTCCCCCCCCCCTGGAGCGCGCACGTTGTGCCCCTTGCTGGCCGCCAGTATGAGCGGCGTGGTGCCCTCCGCGTTGGCGCTGTCTGGGCTCATGCCCTGGCGCAGCAGCGCCTGCACAGCCTCGGCCTCGCCGCTTCCGGCGGCGTACAGCAGCGCCTCCAGCTGGCTGCGGTGGTGGGAGTGGTGTGTGTGTGAGTTTGTGCGTGTATGTGTGTGCGTGAGTATGCGAGCGTGTGTGCAAGAATGTGTGTTTTGAGCGTGTGTGCGCAGGTCTGTGTCTCTGTGTGCGCGCGTGCGTATGTGAGCGTGCCTGGACTCTCTATACGCTATTCATGTAGAGTGTCCCTGCCACCTTCATGCCCTCCCTGCTGCCACGCCCATCCCCACGGCCGACCAATGCTTCCAAGCGGCTTGCACGCATCCCCCCAGCTGCCAGCTCATGTCCCGCTTACACCCTCGATGCCCCGCCTTCCCCCCCTCTCCCCCCCACCTCTGGTCCATCTTGCTGACCGCCTTGTGCACCAGCTGCCTCAGCCGCAGCAGGTCCCCCACGATGCGCTGCTGCTGCAGCGTCAGGTCCCACTCCTGGCCGGGGCCTGGGGCGCCGCACCGGGTGGGGTGTGTGCATGTAGAGCAACAGGTGGTTTGGGGGGGGGGGGGGGCGGTGTGCGAGGGCTGTGCTGGAAAGGAGGCTGACACAGGAAAGAAGTAACCAGGGCCAACCGCCATACGGGCCTCTGTCATTGTGCATGCCATCGCAAGCGCATGGCACGTGGCCCCGCCAGAGTGTCCTTTTCTCCCTGCGCCGTTACCCCTTTCCCTCCCAAACACACACACACACACACACACACGCACACGCACACACGCAGACACCACATCGACTCACCGCCGCCCTCCCCGTCCTCCACGACAGCCGCGCTGGGGATGCCCTCCAGCGCCGCCGCCACGCGCCGCGCGCCGCCCAGCGGCATGCTCAGGCTGCTGAGCACCATGCGCGCCTGGCCACCGCCGCCGGCGCCGCCCCCGACGCCGCGGCCGCCGCTGCCGCGCCCCACGCCCCGCTGCGC
>NW_014008728.1:0-3810 GCF_000611645.1 Monoraphidium neglectum | reverse complement strand
ACGCGGCGGCGGCGCGCGGCGGGACTATGACGGAGACGGGGGCTGCGCGCGACGACACGTTGCGGACGAGCGCGCCAGGGGCGCCCTCCGGGGGGCCGCGGGATGTGACGTTCCCCACGAGGGTGGCGTTGCCCAGGGCCTCCTCGGCTTGTGTGGTGGCGTTGCGGGCCGCGCGCGCGAGCTTGGCGGTGAAGATGGCTGGGCAGGGGGGCCGGCCGCAGGTGCGGGCGCAGGCGTTCTCGCGGATCATGAAGTCCTTGTCGCAGGCGCCGTACTCGGCCTGGTGGCGGAACCAAGGACGTTTGCGACGCGAGGTTGCGATGCGGGTCGCTTCGGGGCAGCAAGAGTGGGTTGCGCATGTCCCCTGACGGCATTGGCGCTATCCGCACTGTCACGCTGCAGACACCCCTGTTGAGCATCTAACTTCACTGTTGAGCGGCTCTCTCATTGTTGTGCTCTGCTGGGAGTGCACAACATTCTCAGTTCTAGTAGCGTAGCAGTGATGCGAATCAGCAGCAGGTGCGCAGCCCGCGCCCCACCTGCTGAGCGCACGAGTAGTTTGAGCCAGCTGGGGGCACGTCCGTGCAGCCCGGCGGGACGCCGCTGGGGCCGGGCGGGGGTGGGACGGCGGTAGCGCACGGCCAGCGCTTGCAGGTGTCTGTGCGGGCAGCAGCGGATTGAGGGGTGTCAAACGGTCTTGTGGCCGCGGCAGCTGTGCGCCTCCCGAGCTAACCAGTCCACACGCGCCTACAATTACCAAGTTGCTTCAAAGTAACTACGTGAAACTGCCTCCGACACAGTGCAACAAGTCAGGCAAATCGCTCACCAGCACAGAAGCCGCCCTCGAGCATCCATGACGCCTCGCACGCCCCGAACTTCTTCTGCTGGGCGCAGGTGTAGTTGCTGCCCGGGGGCTTCTTGTCAGTGCAGAGCTCCGGCACGGCCGCCACCGCAATCACGCGGCGGGGAACGTTGTGGCAGGCGGTCCTGCACGACGGGGGAGGGGCGGTGCCGCATGTGGATCAATGGGCGGAATTTTCAGGATTGGGCGGGCTAAGTTTGGGTGGATGGGATGCAGACAAGCACAACAACCGGGGCCGTTCGGCTGGCTGGTTTGGCTGCAGGTTGCAGTTGGGTACCACGTCGTGTGTGTGCATTTCCACCCCTCTGCCTCTCAGGGTGGGCTCGCCTGTTGCAGGTATGGGAGCAGTAGCTGCCAGATGTCATGAACTCCTTATCGCACGCACCAAACTTGGCCTGCACACACAATGAGGAGATGTTGCTGCATCCTTGCATCGGTGCTTTGCTCAACAAGTCTGTTCAACAGGCAAACAAGGACAGCAGAGATCGATCCGCTCCAAGATCAGCGATGTGTCAGGCTCAGGCTGGCGGAGCGACGAAGGTTGGTGGAAACATCAAGAATCAGCACTGGCGTGCGCCCTGTGACAGCAGGCGCCTGCCCATTCAGGGTCTCGGCCACGTGCCGGGTAGCTTGCAGATGGAACGTCCAGGGTCGGCAGCGCGCTCCCACCTGCTGTGCGCACGTGTAGCGCGAGTCCGGGGGCACATCCGTGCACACGTCACCGGGCTGGGTCGGGTAGACGTACCACTGCTTGTTGCCGCTGGACTCCACACGCAGCAGGCGCCGGGGCAGGCCATCTGATTGAGGTGAGGCACAGAGGTGGAGTAAGCATTGGGCGGGTCGAGGGTGACCGGGGGTTCAACATGGCTGGGCAGTTAGGCAGGTCAGGAGCTGCAGGATGGTGGCCGATGTGACGCGCAGCTGGTATGTTGATTGTGGGGGTGGGATGACTGGGCACACACAATTTTCAAGCAGGCCAACGCACAATGTGATTACACTGGTCTCTTGCAAATGTCAGGGGCGCAGGGGCGTGCACGAGTGCACGAGGCTGCAATCGGGGGGCAACTGCGTGGTGAAACACACGAGGTTGTGGCCTCACCGGCACGGACAGGGGCTGCGGCCAACATCAGCCCACATAGACACCACGCTAAACACCCCACCAGGTGCCGCCTCATGGCTGCCGAATCCGAGGTGCGTTTCCAGAGGGGCCGATCAAGGCGACTGCAACAAGCTGCAAGATGGCGTGCTCAATGCGAGAGGAATCCGGTCATGTATGACAGGAGCAATTCGAAGGCTGCCGACACCCTAATCCCGTTGTCCATTTTTCGCCCGGGCGCTCGGAGGTTGAACTCCGCACGCGAGTCGTTGAGTTCCTGACTACCTTGTTAGCCACGACCATTCAGGGTTTTTTGAGAGACCAGAATATCCCCGAATCAAGAAACCTAGGCAGTGTAGCGTCCATCGCACTGCCTGAGGCGGCTGTGTTTGCAGGTGTTGACCAGTCAACAGTGGGGGATGGGCAGCATCTGCGTGCATCTTTGCGTGCGATGGCAGAATCGCACACTTCGCCATCTGTCGCCCAAGCAAGAACGCACTTGCAAAGATGACCACAGCTAAGCAAAGCCAAACTTGGAGGCGTGCTGCTGCGGTCAGCCGGGCCCTGCAAACTGACAGAAGCCCTCAATTAGCAAGCACTCGTGCCGTAAGAAGCAAAGCCAGTTACAACAGCCGCGAGACACACGCCAGCTGAGGGGCAGTTCTCGTCTCTTCCACGCACCCCACCCATGCCCCCTCCCAGGCTGCAGGCTCCTCAACAACTGCCCTGCAGCCGGCAAGCCCTGCTGACTGGGTTCCGCAGCCGTTCCATCGCTGGGTGCAGCACGACTCAGCATGATTACCCCAACAACCCAGCAATGACATCATCATGACATCACACAATGCGCTCCAGCTCCTTGGCGTACATCAGGGCGTTCTGGATGAGGGCCACCCCAGCGGCGCCCGCGCCACCGCCGCCGCCGCCCTCTGCGCCGTCCACGTCCATACCGTCGCCGGCCGCGCCCCTGGCACCAAACGAGACAAGATCGCCCTTCACCTCCCAGCCGCGCTGCGCGTACAGGTGCAGGTTGATGCACGGCAGGCATCATGCATGTCACTCTTGAGGGAATCGGCGGGGTCACGCGGAAGGGGGTGGCAATACACAAAGAGAGCGGGCCTGTGCAGAGGCACAGCTCATGCCTAACGCCGATTGCCCTGCTCACAACTTCTGGATGTGGCCTCTTGGCTGCCCCTTCACGCCGCGCGTCAAGCACGCCCCCTCACCTGCTCTGCGTACGCCGCGGCCTCCTTGGCGCTCTTGAACATCATCAGCCGCTGCGTGTCCCCCAGGGTCAGGCTGGCGTACGCGCGCTCGCTGCAGCTGGCAATCTCGTCGCGCACCGTGGAGGTGAGCTGGTCGATGTAGTAGGCCGCAAACTCGCCGGGCAGCTGCTGGCTTGCACCCAGGACCTGGCAGGGGTACCACGGGAGGCGCAACTGGGTGACGGCTGTGTTTTTTTGAAAAAACGCACGTGTGTGTTGTGATGAGAAAGCGGGCGTTACCGTAGGGGCCATGGATGATGCCAGGGGTGATTTGGAGGAAAGCAGCAGCACGCAGGCTTTGCACAGGGTTGAATGGCATGGCAGGGCGTGCAGGGCATGATGTCGGCAAGGGGAGGCGCACCAATAGGCATGGGAGCGTGGAAGCCCGCGGACTTGCAGGCCTTGAGCACAGGCTGTGCCCTTCTGTCGAGCTGACTGCTTGCTGCACACAATTCGCAGCCAACCTCGCCGATAAATGACCCGGTGTCCTCGCACCACTGCCCCAGTCATCGCCCATTCTATCTCAGCCTTCTCATAACAATCTCACGGCCGAAGGACTGACCGCCCACCTGCACCACACCCCTGTGCCC
>NW_014008729.1:0-3810 GCF_000611645.1 Monoraphidium neglectum | reverse complement strand
GGTGTATCTAGGGGTGGGCTAGCTAGGCGGGTTTCCTTGGGGCGTGCGGGTATGGCTGCCCGGCGCACTCTGCGCGGCGCAAGGGGTTCCGCAAGGCCGGGTCGCTGGCGGCCAGGCTTGCGGCGCCCGATGCAGAGTCGGGCGGAGCCTGGGAGAGGACGGGCGAGGCGGCCGCCCCTGCCCAGGGATGTTTGCGGAGGGCTGGCGGCGCGGCGCCCGCTCCCGCGCCCCGCCGGCAGAGCCTGATGACGTCATCGTGCGTCACTCCCTGTGAACCCCCAGGTCCCCAAGTCTGTCCACGGCCCTGTGGTCAACGATGGCTGGTTTAGCCGGGGCGCAGCCTGGAGCCCCGACGAGGCGCGCGTCTGCTACGTTGCCGAGGTGAGGCCAGATCAGATCAGATGAGATCATGCAGGATATCCTGAGCCCAGCCGCGGAGCCGCAGCACGCTCGTTTCCACCGCCAAACCATAGTTTTGTGTCTGGTCACTTCTGCGCCCATCAGCGACGCGTGACCTCGGACCCTCGACGCGCGTTTGGATTCCGCGTGCAGCTGCCGCCGCCGGAGAAGACCCCCCAGTGGGGCGGCGCCGACGCGAAGGACGCCGCCGCGCCGCGCGGCTGGCGGGGCGTGGCGGCGGCGCAGGAGGACTGGGGAGAGCTCAACACGGGCAAGGGCGCGCCCGCGCTGTTTGTGCTCGACGCCGGCGGGTGGACGGTCACAAAGGTGCGCCGGCGGCGGCGCGAGCGGCGGCGGAAACGGCGGCGACGTCGCCGCCGTCGGGTTGCGGCGGTTGCTTGGGAGCGGCGCGCGGCGGCGAGGTCGAGCTGGATGCTTCCGCGCGGCCTTGACTGGCGCGACGCCAGCAGCCGCACCCTCCCTCCTCGCCGGCTCCCTCTACAATCACCCGCCTCGCGCGCCGGGCTGCCCTTCTCCCCCCCGCTCTCCCCAAATTTGTCGTGGCAGCTCGCCGGCCTCCCGGAGGACCACTCCTGCGGCCAGCCGGTGTGGACGCCCGACGGCGCCGGCCTCGTCTTCGTCGCGTGGCCGCACGCGCCCCTCAACTTCCCGGCCACCAAGCGGCGCCTCGGCATCGTTTTCTGCTACAACCGCCCCTGCTCCCTGTTCCACGCGCCCTACGCGCCGCCGCCGGCCGCCTCGAAAGACGCCGAACCAGATGCGGGCGCGGCGGACGCGGCGGCGGAGGCTGCGCCGGCCGAGGACCTGACCGGCGGGCAGCTTCTCAGCGCCTTCGCGCCGGTTTTCAGCCCGGAGGGGGGGCGGCTGGTGTTCCTGTCTCAGGACGCCGCGGCGCGCAGCGGCGTGCACAGCGGGACGGTGTCGCTGCACTCACTCGGCTGGCCGTCATCGGAGGTGAGGTTTCCATTCGGGAGGCCGGCGGACATGCTGGGCACGGCAGCGCGCCATCAGTGTGGCACTGCAACGGCAGACGGCGCCCGGCGTTCCATCTGGCTCGACCGCATGCGCGCGGCCGGGCAGCGCGGCCTGCTGCCTCAGAAGCAGAGCGGCAGGCCCATTCAGCCTGAACCCAGAGGCTCCTTACGCCCGCCCCCTGCCTGCCTGCCTGCCTGCCTGCCTGCCTGCCTGCCTGCCTGCCTGCCTGCCTGCCTGCCTGCCTGCCCGCCTGCCCGCCTGCCCGCCTGCCTGCCTGCCTGCGTGCCTTCAAACTGCTCCTTCCCCACCGCCCGCCTCGTGCCACGCCGAACCGCGCCTCCGCCGCGCCCACACACCCCACAACCCCCCAGGGCGGCCCCGCCGCCAAGACGGTCGTCCCCGTCATCGCCCGCCCCGCATCGCCCGGCAGCTTCCCGGGCCTGTACGCGGGCGGCTTCCCGGAAGCTGCCTTCCTGTCGGAGCGGGTCGTGTTGGTCAACAGCCAGTGGTACAGCCAGGGGGTTGCGCTGGCGGTTGACCTGGAGACAGGAGCTGTGGCGCCGGTGACGCCGCTGGGGGCGGAGCATGGCAGCTGGACCGTGCAGGTGTGTGTGTGCGCGCGCTTGGGTGTGTGTGGGGGGGTGTTCGTGTGTGTGTGTGTGTGTGTGTGTGTGTGTGTGTGAGTGGGTGTGTGTGTGTGTTGTGGCAGGTGAACGCCGTAGCATTGCAACCCCTTGAAACAGTGCAAAGCTCACGGTGGGGCCCGGAGCTGTAGCAGGGCGACGGCAGGCGCAACTGGCACCTCGTGATTCGAGAGGCCTGTTGACAACACACAGCAGCACGGCCAGACGGCGATAATCTGCCCATCAGGTCCCCTCCACCGGACGCATCTCGATCTCCGCCCCCCGCCGCGCCCCAGGGCGTCTGCAACGGCGTCATCGCCGCCGTCGCCAGCCGGCCCTCCTCCCTGCCGGAGCTGCTCCTGGCAGCCGCCCCCCTCGACCTGTCAGCCCCCGCCGCGGACGCCGGCAGCCCCCTAGACCTCTTGGCCGCCGCAGCAGCGCTGTCCGCGCCGTCCGCCTGGCGGCCAGTCGCTGAGCTGGCAGTCGCTGACCTGGCTGCCTCGCTGCCGGACGCGGCGGCGGCGGTGGAAGGCGTGGAGGCCGTGCTGATGGAGATCAAGCCGACCACTGGTGATAAGACGCTCACCTTCCAGTCGGTCGTGCAGGTGGGGCCGAAATTGGTGCGCGGGCGGCGCCCCATGCGCACCTGGCAACGCACAGCGGGAGGCAGCGAGGGGGACAGGGCAGGCAGGCTTGGGTTAGGGGGCTGGCAGTGAGGCGGGCGGCGACCTTCCGAGCAGTGGCGGTGACCGCTAGCAGCCAACCTGCCCTGGCACCACAACACTCATTATCAAGCCCGCATGCAGAAGAACCCAGGGATGCCGCAAGCCCAACCCCATCCCGTGCGGCGCGCCGTGGTCGGGCGTAGCCGAGCAGGGGAGCCTCTCGCCTTGTGAGCGCCGCACAGCGCGCGCCCAACCCGTCGCCGCCGTCGCGTCCGCTGCCGCCGCCGCGCAGGCCCCCAAGGACCGGTCCGGCCCCTGCCCCGTCATCGTGTTCCCCCACGGCGGCCCCCACACCGCCGTCGCCGCAAACTACTACATGCCCTTCGCCTTCCTCACGCGCCTCGGCTACTGCGTCGTGGCGGTCAACTACAGGTGATGCGTTTGACCGCGTTTGACCCCGTTTGACCGGGGGCGCCCAACCGGGGCGCGCCCGACGCCCTGAAAAGCCGAGGCACCTTGCTCTCTGCCGCCCTCCCAAATTTCTCGCCTGCATTGCCTTGTCTCACACAGCTGATTGTCTGTTGACTACGGGAATCACACGTTTTTTACCGCACGCAAGCATCCCCCAAAAACGAGCCGTCGCCTAGCCAAGCGCGCGTCGGCTGCTACACTCTCGGCTCAACCAAAGCCGCGGCGTTCGTTGCCCTGTCGCGCGCCAATTTTTGACCTCCGCCGCCAGGGGGTCGACGGGCTTTGGCGAGGACTCCCTCCAGAGCCTGCCTGGCAGGGTGGGGCGCCAGGACGTGGACGACTGCATCGACGCGCTGGACGCAGCCGTGGCCGCGGGTGGGTGGGGGGGCGAGGATAGGGAGTGCGTGAGTGTGGCGTGGGCGTGTGTGTGTAATGTTTTGGAGGTCGCGATGCATGCAGTACCATTGCCGGCCGCGGCCGCGCTGCGCCAGCCGTCTCTCTTGCCTATCGCCAATCCCGGCCCCACCTCGCCTCCCCGTCTTCATCCCCTCCCCCTCCACCAGGCATCGCGGACCCGGACCGCGCATCAGTGATTGGAGGCTCCCATGGCGGCTTCCTCACAGGTGCGCCCGGCCGCTGCCACTGCGCGTCCTCTC
>NW_014008730.1:0-3810 GCF_000611645.1 Monoraphidium neglectum | reverse complement strand
GCCCGGCGGGCGTGCGGCTGCGAGGGGTTGACGAGGAGGGCGAGGAGGAGGGCTCGGAAGACGCGTGGGCGCAGCGGGCCGGCGGCGGCGGTGTCTATGGCGCGGCGGCGGCGGCGGTCTGGGACTTGCCGGGCGACGACGGTCCGGGGCAGCGGCAGCAGCGGCGGCGGCTCTCGAGTGATGGACCTGAGCAGCAGCACCAGCAGGAGACACCGCAAGGGGCGGCAGCTCAAGGCCAGCAGAAGCAAGCTGAGCAGGCAGCGGTGCAGCAGAACACCACAGGTCAGCAGCCACAGGAGCAGGCCCTCCCGAAGGAATTCGTGTTTTACGATTTCTGGGTGGCTCGGGACCTGGCGGGTGGCAAGTTTGGCGTCAAGCACCCGCCCTTCGTCGACCACGCGGCGTCGCGGCAGCGGGGCACGGCGGGGCTGCCCTTCCCCGTCCACTGCTGCTGGAACGGCATGGCGATGGTGCGGGCCCCTGTGCCTTGCTGGGCGGGCCGCAGCAAGTCCTCACCAGATATGAAAGGATGGCAGCTGAAGGCCTGCAAGCATTGCAGCGCAGCCTAGCCACCCCCTGCCGCTCACGCTCCGCGCACTCTCTTGCAAGCATCATGCAGTGCGAAGATTGATGCACCCGTTGCCCCAGGAGGGCGTCCGCCAGCCCTCCACCGTTTCAAACGCCCCGAATCTGCCACCTTGTGCTGCGCAGGTGGGCGCGGAGGCGTTCCGACGGGGGCTGCGGTTCAGGAGCCACCTGCCTGGGGAGTGCATGGCGTCAGAGTGCAGGTGCGCTTTGGTGCGCACGGCTGGTTGATATCTGGGTTGCACAGCATGGTACCCGTCAAGCACACTCAACAGCAAAGTCCACGGGCCCTTGGGCTGCTGTGCATGCAGTTGCGGTGACCCACTCTTTCTGGGACGGCACATTGCTGCATTGTTCACAAGAGTTTGCGCACATGCCTTTCAGAATATGGGGGCCTTTAATTCGGCCTCCGCCTACTTAGGGGCTCCTCCGCCTGGGCGCCTTGCAGCCCCAACCCCAAACCAACACAACCCCCACACCCCCCTCGCTGTGCAGCTTGTTGTGCGACGACATGCACAGGGCCGGGCTCAAGAGGATCGTGGTCGACCCCATGGTTGTCACCACCTACCAGCAGGAGCCTAAGGCCGCGATCTACGCCAAGGAGAACCTCTGGTCCGAGGTTACCAAGATCAACGCAACCTCGTGGAAGGACGTCTCCTCGGCGCCAGCGATCGACTGGTCGGATGCAACATGGCGCGTAAACTACACGCAAGTAGAGTGCTGCGACCTCGCGCCGGACAGGGACCAGGTCGACTGGAGCAAGTGCCGCAGGCAGGACCTGATGGCTCCCACCGGGAACTTCACCGCAAGGTTCGCGAAGCTATGCGACGTGCCGTGCGAGCGGCGGCAGCAGCTGCTGGGCGCGCTCACCCGGCGGGGGCGGCCGTCGCACCGGGTGGGGCAGCCGGGCGCCGCGGGTGGGGCGGGCGGCGGCGGCGGCAGCAGCGGCGGCGGAGGTGGCGGCGGCAGCGGCTTGGTGGAGCAATGGGTGAAGCCCAAGGGGGAGCAAGAGGAGCTGGTCGCTCTGATGGCCTACTGCCCGACCTGTAGCGTCTGACCGGCATCACCCGGCTTGAAAATCATTCCTCCATTGCTCCTTGAGCGGGATGAGACGCATCTGGCTGTACTGCAGCTGCAATGTGTTGACTCGGTGCAACTTTGGATTGACCGTTACACGGACCGGCTGTGGCTGCCTGCGACGCGGACTATGTCATTCATTCATGGCGCACGGCTGACTTCATCACCCCATTGCACGACAATGCACGCGCGCGCACATACACACATACAACACACACATACACACACACATGTGTGCGCGTGCTTGCGCGCCTCATTGCTGCCTGCCCGGCGGCCGAAACCCGGTCGCACAAGAGATAGCAAAGCACACGAAGTGATGACTTTTCACTGCAATACCGACCAATTGGCCAATGCTGCGCGTTTCGTGACCGTTCGAATCCAGCGTCGCGCCTCGGCCGCCGCAGCTGCGCGCAGCCGCAACCGTGTGCGGCCCTGCTGTGCAACAGCTGTTTTATTCCTTTCAACCTCAACTGCAGGGCCTGTGCCCGGGACTGATGACATCAGCAAATTGCCCGCTTACTGATTGTAGGGATGACACATAGGCGATCTGAAACGCTCGTCTACCAAACTCCCTGATTTCGGGCTTATTTCTGCCACGGGGCTCCTGTAGTCGATGCCGTTGCTCAGAGCAATGTCCGCGCACACTTTGTGGAGGGCCGCGGCAGTTCAAGCAGTGCTGGTCGGAGCACACAGCAAGAGCTTTCCGTCAACTTCCGGCTCTTCATGGATTTCGTGGCTTGCTGCCCACCTGACACACCACTGTCACTAGTCCATGTGGAAGCTCTCTGTTTGCATTCGCCCCTGGCCTGGGTAGGACTGTTGGTGACTATGTCACAAACAGCACCCCCCATTGGTAACCAACCCTGTCCCGGCTTGGACCCCTGGAGTCGTTCGTGCACATCAGACAGTCCTAGGGGCATGCAGAGCTCCTGATACAGCACTTGATGGTGCTGTGAATTGGCGACCCGGGGCCTGGCACCGCATGGCGGGATCAGGTGACGTGCAGCTGGTTCATTACACGAGCCCTTGTCGACGCGCCTCAGCGACTGAATGTGGATGCGCAAAATACGAGGGGATTGGGGTCATCTACCTTGGCCTGCAACAGCAACACCATCAACTCTGCCCTGCGGTGCGCCCGCTCACTGCATCCGCGAGTCCGCGCCCCCCAGCTCAAGAGCAGTTTGTCAAGTGATTGGTGTCTGGTCCACTGGCACACGCAGTCGCACAGAAATAAACTCAAGATCGAGTTTCGCGCTTCATATGTGCATGACACGGACAAGGGCTGCAGTAGACGCACGCTGATCTCATGGCAATGTCATGCAGTGATCGTGCAGCTGTCTGCTCTGAATTGATCAGGAAGCATCTAGGTTGATGAAGTGAATCAATCGTTATAGCAACCCCAGTCGCAGCAGACCTCCGGGCCGCGCGGCCCGTCGCCCGCGCGTGTGCGCATTGACGCCGCGCGCCCGCCGTAGCGCCGCGCGGCGCCGCGATGGTGGAGAGCGAGCTGGCCGCGGCCGGCCCCTTCCGCGCGTACGACGTGGAAGTCGTGGCGGACCAGTTCGCGCGCAAGATCAACGCCCTCTGCGTGTGGGGGCGGCAGCTTCTCGCGGGCGTCGGGGACGGCAGCCTGCTGTTCTTCGAAGAGCCGCCGCCGCGCCCTGCTGAGGAAGCTTCTGGCGGCGGCAGCGGCGGCGGCGGCGGCGGGAGCGGCGCGCCGGCGGGGCCGGCGCCGCCGTGGCAGGTGACGCGGCTGGAGAAGGGTTTCTGCAAAAAGCCGATCCTGCAGCTGGAAGTGGTACTTGAGGGCGAGCCCGCGGGGCCGGCCTTGATCTGCCTCACAGGTGCGGTCCCCGGCCAGCAGGCGCGCATGGGCGCCTGCAGCCCCCTTGCAGACCCCGCGGCGCGCGCGCGGCGGCGGCCGGGACGCGGCGCGGCGCGACGCGGCGCAGGGCTGCCGACAAGCTTGATAGCGGGCGGCTGAGGGGACCGTCTTGAGTCGCGCTCAAGACACTGCATGTTTGAATTCCGCTGTATTCCAACATTGGCAACCCCGTGACCTGACCATTGGAGCGTCCTCAATGTACTCGCACCCCGCGGCGCGCGATAAGCCATCCGCACACCTCATCAACCCCCTCCCCCAAACAC
>NW_014008731.1:2205-4216 GCF_000611645.1 Monoraphidium neglectum | reverse complement strand
CTGCCCAACCAGCCATGCTGATGTTAGGGGCCACTCCGAGGACGAGCAGCCCGCGCAACAGGATGCCAGATCCGGAGTGCGTACAGGGGGGGGAGGGCCAGCGGTGCGGTGCGCACCAGCAATGGTGTTGGTGACGACGCGGCCCAGCAGCATGGCGCCACCAAACTCGAAGATGGCGGCGATGAGCGAGGCCTGGTGATGAATGGTGGTTGGAGATCAGGTGAGGACGTCAGGGCCAAGCTGAGAGAGGAGCGTCCCTCAGCAGTGAGGGCGTGGGCAGCAGCCACGGGAACTGGTCCGGGGCCACACCACACTCACTGCCCTGCATGCGAAGCTCTGCTTTTCAAGGGAGGCCAGGCGCTCAGCCTGGCCACCTCATGCTCCTGTCGCTCATGCAACCTACGCCACTGCTGCTGACTCATGGGCCCAAGCTGAGCGTCTTCTCCCTCCCGCCCGCCGCGCTGCGCCTCCGGCCCACGCCCCACCTGACGCAGAGTCAACGTCTTCGCGCCCACGGACGTGGCGAAGGCGTTGGCGACGTCATTTGCGCCGGTCCCCCACCCGAAACCAAAGGCACCTGGGCGTCGGGCATGGGTAGGTCAGGTGTTGCTGGATCGGCAGCCGAATGCGAGTGAGGGATTATGGATGCAGCTTAGTCATCATCCGTGGCGACGACCCCCCTCGCGACCCTACTTGGGCCGTGGCAAGGGGGAGGGCAATCGCGTCGCAGTCGCGGCCATGCCTCATCATGGGCTCACCAAACGCGCCCACGACCACCAGCCAGACATATTGGGGGAGCGCGGGGCTCGACATTGTGCCAACGAGCGGGTGAGGCCTGGAGCAGCAGCGCCCAGATCAAGGACCTGGTCAGCGGAGGAGCAGACGGAGGCGCAGTGAAATGCCGAATTGAGACGTGTTTGCAATTCCACAGGCATGATGCGCGTGATGCTCATGCAAGCCACTTGTTAGCGTGCGCGCTGGCGCACCGTGGGAGAGTATCACGGCTTGCAGGCACACACGTGTGCTGCGTTTGCGAACGTTAAGACAACAGCAGCGGTGCTAAACGCAAAGTATGCCGTGGCCGTACGGTGTCGCCGCCGCACAAGGGCATATATTCGCGTGACTCAGGAATCTGGTGTTGCGACGGGTGCGAACGGTGCCGCGTGGCCGATTCTTGGGGCCCGGCCTGCATGCAATCGAGATGAATTGGCGACTTTTATCACACAGAAAGGATCTCTCTTATCCGGGCGTCTGTCACCCCTCGCAGCCAACAGTGCGCCGCTGCAGCGCAGTGTAACTAGCGCGCTCCGCCGCAGTGAGACCAGCAGCAGCCGCCAATCGGCAAGTACACCAATATGCCACCTCCTGAGCGCGCCAGTGGTGTTGCGTGCTTTGCCCGGGTGCTTCTGCGATCAGCCTGTTGCCAGCTGCCTGCTGCGCACAACCTGCCAGCAGTTTTCTTGGAAGAAGTCCCTTTGCTTGCGAAAGAAACAAACTCCTGGGGTGGAATGGCCTCCCCACAGCACAAGTGGGGCCTGCAGGTGTCAGCACAACTAGAGGTGCGGCCAGGCACGTTGATTGGTTACAGGGCTGCAGCTGCAAGCACGAACGAATTCCAGCATAACGCTGGACTTGCTCAGCCCAACACGCCGGGATTGGCAACACAAAACAACAAGACAACACTTCAACTGCGCTGGCCAACGCCAGAGAAAGGCAGCAACATGAAGCTGTTTGGGCGGCGCACAACAGCCGCATGTCAAGCTGGCCGCGGCCCCGTGGAGGGGGGTGAGGCAGCCACGTCTGTCGTCCAGCGATTGTGGCTCGTGTTGGAAGCAGGCGCAACTTGATGTGCCGTGGGCCGCAAGCGAAACGAGGGCGTGGAAGCAATCGCCGGCAGTCGCGAGGCCTAGCGGCGGCCGCGCCTGTCTCCTCCGCGATCCTCGGTTCTCCCCTCTTGATGCACACGCTCCCGCTCCTGCTTGTCCCTCGCCCCCTCAGCGCCCCTCTCCCC
>NW_014008731.1:0-1800 GCF_000611645.1 Monoraphidium neglectum | reverse complement strand
GCCCTCGCCCTCCCGCCGCTCATGCTTGTGCCGCCGCTTGCGCTTGCCGCCGCTCCTCTCTCTCCGCTGCTGCTTGCCCTCCCCCTTTCGAGGCCGCTCTTCGGCACCGCTGTCACTGCCGCTGCCGCTGCTGCTGCTGCTGCTGCTGCTTGATCCGCCGCCGCCGACTCCGCCCCCAACAGCATCAGGGTCGTAACCAGCCGCCGCCAGCACGCGCCGCGCTTGCTCGAGCCTCTCGGCCTCCTCATGCCTCTTCCGCTTCTTCTCCAGCGCCTTGAGCACCTGCCGCCGCTCCTTGACTCCCAAGCTCGCCAGGAGCGCCTCAGCCTCTGTATTGGGATGGCGGGCGCGGGCGCTTCGGTGCCGGCCGGCGCGGCCGTTTCCACGTTGACCGCGTGCAAAACGAGTGCTGGGCTGGCGCGGCGCTGGGGCTGCGGGGCGCCCGCAACATAAAGGCCGGGGGCAGGGGCCGTGGGCCCCTGCCCCCACGACGGCACGGACACCACACGCGGGGCCCAGGGAGCCGCCGGGGGCGCGCCCCTCCCTCCGACTCGCTGCAGCAGCCGCTGCAGCACGCATCGCACAACACAACACAACAAACCGTCCGCGTCACCCACATGGCATGCAGCATGCAGTAGATACGAGCGGCATGCGGGCAGGCATGCGACGCCCGCCGCGGCCGCGCACCGTCCTGCGGCTCCTCCGCCGCGCCGGCCGCCTCAGGCTCGTCCGCCAGCAGCTCCTGGTTGGCCCCGCCCGCCGCGAGACCGCCGTGGACGCCCTCGCGCGCAGAGGACTTGAGCACGAACCGGTCGCTGCGCGCCAGCGACGCGCGCGCCGCGATGAGCGACGTGAGGGGGTCCTCTCGCAGCCGGTCCAGGCCGACAGGCGGCTGCTGCGGGTGCGGCAGCTGCGGCGGCGCACCGAGCGCTGTGGGCGGGGGCTGCTGCTGCTGGCTGGGGGCCCCCGGGCCTGGCGCCGCAGGCGCGGGCCCGGGCCCGGCGCCACCGGCCGCCGCGAGCTGCTGCTGCTGTTCCTCCTGCTGCTGCGAGGGCGCGGGTGGCGTTTGCGGGATGGCGGGGAGGGACGGCGCCGGCAGGAGGTGCGAGGTGCGTGAGATCTTGACGGCCCAATGTGACGCTGGCAGTTGGCCGACCCTGGCTTGGCCTCGCACGCCCCTCGTGATGATGGAGCACTCGTGAGCGCTCACGAAAGCAGACTTGGGCCGTTGGCCCCGCACCACATGCACACACATATACATACACACACGTTCGCAACACACACACAAACACACACACGCTAAACACACACACTCTCTCTCTCTCGCTCGCTCAACACACACACACACACACACACACACACGCTTGACGCACACACACACACATGCAACCCTCCAAGCAAGCGTCCCCACCCCCACCTTCTTCTTGGCCTCGAGCTCCCTATCCCTCGCCAGCGCCGCCTCAAGGCCGGGCGGCTTCTGGTACCTGCGCACGCCCCAGGGCGGGGCGCCGCCGCTTGAAATCAGCGGGATGGGTCGGACACGAGGCGACACCCCGCGCAGGGCCCCTCGGGGGCGCGCGCGCCGTCCGGCCGGCCGGCCGCGCCCCCATTCCCCAACCACCGTCCCCACCAAGCGCAGGGGGGGGTGCAACGGGGCAGGGGAGGGACGTCGGGTCACGGCGGTTGGGCCCTCACATAAAGCTGATGCTTGCCCGCTGCCTCTGCCGCTCTGCCTCTGCGGGGCTGATCATGGCCAGAGTTGACAGCCGCTCCTGCTCCGCTTGAAACTCGGCCTGGCGG
>NW_014008732.1:0-2500 GCF_000611645.1 Monoraphidium neglectum | reverse complement strand
GAAGCAGGAGGATGCTGAGTCAGCGCTCCCGGGCCTGCCCACCCGGCTGCCGCCGGCCGGCAGCAAGAGGTGGCTGGACTCGGTGCCGCGCATCGAGGCGGAGTGAGCAGCCTCGGCTCTGCGACCCTTGTTGTTCCCTGGAGTTGTTGTTTCCCAGCGGGCCGTGTGTCGCTCACCGGCGGGGCGGGAGCGCGCGTTCTTTCAGCGGGGCTGCAGGGTTTTAAGATGGTAGGGCAAGCTGTTCTTGGCCTGCATAAATTTGGAGTCGCCACGCCTGGCCGCCTGACGCGCGCACCACACGTGTTTAATTGCCCTCATTGGCGCACGTTCGGACGCACACACTTGCACACCACACGCGCGGCTTCTCCAGCTAATGTGCTAGAACCCGCAACTTATCCCAGCAAAGCATCTATTTTTCTGCGCCTTGCTCGCCACACAACCCCACCCCAGGCCCTCTTTCCGCGAGGTGGGGGCCCTCACTCCGGAGGCGGTGGCTGTCATGCTGGCGTCACTGGGTTACCTGGAGGCCACCCTGCAGGCGCGTCGAGGGTGGCGTTGCTGGGTGGCGTGTGGGCACCAGGGATGTAGGGCGTGACGGGCTTTGTGCGTGTGCAACCGGAAGCGGGCCGCGCGGACGTAGCAGCAGTCATAAGGGGGTGCCGCTGGGAAACGCCTCCCTGTGATGTCATAGTGGACGCCATGCAGTTACCGGCGCAGGCCGCGCGTTGTTCCTGTGCTAATTGCTTGATCACCGGAGGTCTGGGAGGCATTGTCAGCATGCAGCTTGCAGCCGCCAGCCATCAGATCTGTGGAGCTTTTTGAATGTCAAGTTTGCGTGAGCTACAATTATTCGATAGTATAATGTTAGATGAGTGCAACGACCAACTTCAGCTGTCGCCTGGGCTGCTTCAAATGTGCGATCCCTGCTGACACAATCATTTATCTCCTCCCGTCTGACCGCAGCCCATGGCGCTATCTGTCGGCCAGAGGTGGCAGGACGCCTCGCGGCTGGCCGTCGGCAGCAGGGCCCCCTCCAACGGCGACGACGGCGGCGGTATCACAGGCAGCGGCGGCGGCGCGGCCAACGGCGGGGCCAGGGGCGGCCACTCGCGCGGCGGCAGCACCGCCGGCTCATCGGGCGGGGGCGGCGCGAACCCCTTCCAGCCGGGCAGCTCGCCCGCGCAGGGCCGCGGCGGGGACAACCCGTTCTTGGGAGGCAGCCCGGCGGGAGGGGCGAGGGGCGCCGGCGCGGCCAACCCTTTTGGTCCGACGGACAGCGGCGCCGGCGGCAGGGGCGGCGCGAGCGGGCCGTCGGGCGCCTTCACCGAGAGCCTCTTGAGAGGCGGCGGCGGCGGCGGCGCGGGGCCGGGCGCAGGCGCGGGCGCGGGCGGTGCTGCGGCGGAGCTGCTGGGCAGCCTGCTGGAGGGCGCGTCGCAGGTGTGTGGCGCGGTGCGGGAATTGGTCGGCAGCTGTCACGCGTGCCGCTCTAATACTTTAGGCTCCGATGCGGCAGCAAGCAAGGCGCCACAGCGCTCAGCGCCCGTGAAGCATGTGATGCTCAGGGCACTGTTCGCCCGAGCGCCGTCTCAATGAGTTGGGAGCCTCCAGGACCACCAAAAGCAGGGCCCCTGACAGACGCTTTCAAAGCGTCCACAGGAGCTTCAAAGCGCCTCCAGGCGCTTCCGGCCGCTGAATCTCAGCAAAATGTCCGCCCCGCAGGCGCTGCGCCACGGGATGGAGTACGTGGCCAAGTGGCTGGCCGCGAGGGTGGTGTGGTGGGACATGCGGGGGGAGTGGTGCGAGCTGGTGTACAGGTGGGCGAAGCGGCGCACGCGTCCCCCAACCTTCCGCCGCCGCCTCAAGAGGACATCCTCTTTGGGCAGAGCCCTCCCCAGGGCGCAGCAGCGCCCCCTGCTTCCCTCGCGTGGAGGCATGCCAGCCGGGCACCCCTTTACCGCGCTGGCGCACATGCCGATGGTTGCAGCAGCTCTGCAGATTTCGTTCGCCACAAAGGGCTGGCTGAAAACATCATTTGCAGCAAAGGTGATGCGTCGCCCCCAGCCCTGCCTCAAACCCCGACCAGATGCCATCCTTTCACACCCGCAGGCATCGCGTCTGCAACACGCGCATAGACTTCGTGGAGCAGCGCCTGGGAGACGTGGGCGGCAGGATTCAAATTCAAAATTGATGCTTGGTCTAGTGTGGGGGTTTTCGAGAGTGTGGGGCGCCATCACGCGCTCGGGGGCCGGCACGTGCAGGAGGTTAGGGGGGAGACTCAGCGGCGCCCCCGCGGTGTTTTGGACCGCTTTGGCCCCCACATGCACGAGTCGTGCGTTGCCGCAGCGTCCATGAGGGGCGATCAGCCCCCACGCATTTGCTCCTCGTCGCCTCGTCCTGAAACTCGGCCATGTCCGCTCCCAAACCAACTCTGAACCTTCCACGCCGGGGGACCCCCAGTCCCTTCGTTCTTCACCCCCACCCCCACCCTCCTCACATCTAT
>NW_014008733.1:2803-3990 GCF_000611645.1 Monoraphidium neglectum | reverse complement strand
GTGTGTGTGTGCGTTTGTGTGTGCGTTTGTGTGTGTGTATGTGTGTGTGTGTGTTTGTGAGAATGTATGTGCATGTTCGTGTGCATGTGCATGTGTGTGTGTGTGTGATGTGATCATGCATCAGGCCCAGATGCGGGTGAATGAGCAGAGCGGATCTCAGGGACATTGAAAAACTGGATCCGTGCTGCTCAGCCGGCAACACTGCGTGTCAAGGAGGCCGTCCAGCATGCACCATGGGTGCGCCGACCCGCACGCCAATCCATGCAGTGGCACGGTCGTCCCCGCTGCAGAATGCTGAATGGCACAGGACTTTGTCCGCGCCCTCCTCTGGTCACATTTCCCTGGGAAACGTCACCCAGCAAACCCCGCCACGCGCCATGTGAGGAGCGGCAGTGAGCCCAAACAATCCTCTCGCTGCCATGGCAGCCGCGCTGGCCCCAACGTGCCCCAGCAACCACAATGAAAACCTGCCCGCGACTAAAATCACACCCTGCCGGGGAAGCACCACACAGCACAAGACCCCACCCGAAAGACGTGTCCTGCCTTTCTCATTCCGACCCAGACAGCGGCAGCAACGTCTCAAGACACCATTGGATCACATCAAACCTAGAAGCCCCCCCAAACACACATACACGTGCATATAAACACTCACACTCGCGCACACAAACATCCACAAGCAATCTCCCCCACCCCCAGCCACTCCCTCCGTCACCCGCCTGTGCAGCGCGAGGGCGTGGCCTATGAAGTCCACGGTCTGCGCGTCCAGTCCGTAGTAGGTGTACAGCTCAGCCATGGTCATGGCGCGCAAGTTGAGCCCCTTGTAGGTGGAGGGGTCAGTGTCCTCGTAGCTCTCGACATAGCTGCAGCACGCACATGGGATGGGATGGGACCAAGAAGGGAGGCCAGGCGGGTGGGGCCGCCGTCGGGGTGTGGAGGTGAAGGCATGCAAGGGTTTGCAAATGCTGCTGCTTCTGATGCTGCCACTGCTGCTGCTGCTGCTGCTGCTGCTGCTACTGTTGCTGCTGCTGCTGCTGCTGCTGCCCATGCGACCTCACCCAGACCGCTGCATGCCCCGCTCCACCTGCCGCCGCCGCCGCCGCCACCGCCGCCACGGCTCCCCAGAACCGCCCTGGTCTCCCACCACCGCCCAGCCCTGCACCCCTTGCCCTGCAGCCGCCACCGCACAC
>NW_014008733.1:0-2628 GCF_000611645.1 Monoraphidium neglectum | reverse complement strand
GCCAAGCGTCCCTCCCCCACAAGCCGCCGCCATGCCTTTGCGCCCGCTCTTTCCAGCGGATTGAACACTTGCCCCCGCTGCCGCCCACCGCTGCGGGCCCCCACCCCCTTGTAGATGCACCCCTCCCCCGTCGACCCTGCTGCCCTCGCCCCCAGGCGCCGCTGCCCCGCTCACACGAAGAAGCTGCGGGCCCTGAACTTCTCAAACATGCCCATGAGCGGCGACGCGAGCGCCTCGTTGGGCGTCACGGGCGTCTTGTACACCTTGCCCTTGTTCACCACGTAGCTCCCGTCCACGGCCTGCCACCAGGGGGGGCGCACGAAATGCAGGGACCGCGGGCGGGGGGAGGGGGTGTGACCGCGGGCGCCCGGTGAGTGCTGGGCACGCCTAAGGCTTTGGGGGCGCCTCAACAGCGGGCCCGCGGCCTCGCGTGATGGCCTCCTCCCATCCGGCTCCTGGCCGACGATCTGCGGTGTGACGCGGTCTTACGTAATGCCGGTCGTCACCCACCTTGAACTCGAGGTACTTGGTGACGTCAGTGTAGATCAGGGTCTTCACCAGCTTCCCGTTGGCCATCATGAATTTGGGGACCAGGTCGATATTGTAGTCGCGGCTGGCGCCCAGAGATGCCGGGGGCGCCTCGCCCGGCTTGAACTTCTCCCACAGCTGCGCGAGTCAGGGAAAAGGGGGCAGGGCGACTGGTTTTGGTAAGTGTGTGTATGTGTGTGTGTGTGCGTGTGTGTGTGCACGCACGCGCGTGTGTGTGGGGGGGGGGGAGGGGGTGTTGAGGCGCCGGGTGCTGGGGGCAGCTACAGGGAGGCCGCAGGGGCGGCGGCCGCGGCGCGGAGAGGGCAGCTGCGCGAGGGTCAATGGATGCTGAGGCGGAAAGAATTGGGCGGCTGCAGTCAGGCGGCGCGGCTGCGTTCGGTGGGCTCGGCTGTGGGGTGGGGTGGTTGGGTGAGTGCGCCGCTGGGCGCGCGGCGCACCTGCTTGAGGTTGAGCGACGCGCTCTCGCCGCCGTAGTAGTCGTTGCGATCCATGTGCAGCACCTTTAGCCCCTTCACGGAGAGAAGGCCGCTGATGATGCATTCCTTCAGCCCAGTCCCGAGGACAATTGCATCGTATTGCTCATCCATAGCTGCCTAAGGGGCTAGCCCGCCAGGTGAAGAACTTATTCTAATAGTTTGCGTCTCTTACGCAAACGGCGGCCTGATAAAGACGCAACAGAGGCGATCTGGGGTCGTCCGCTCTGCCGTGGGGCGTTCAACGCCAGCAAAGTGGGTTGAATACTGAGTGAAATATTGCAAGACAAAGGCGCGTTGAGCGATCCTGCAAGGCGCGGAGGAAACGCACCTGGCACGACGGAGTCACTTCTGGTTCGCCTGCACACCTCATCAGCCAGCGCGTGACTGAGCGTGCATGCAAACTAACACTCGATCTGATGCAAAAAAGTATTTCCATTCAACAAGACCCTCGTCCAGCCCGCGTCTCTCACCTCAGAACCGCCCCACACTCGCTCATTGTTCAAATCGTCAGCGCCGCCGCCCAGCTTGGTCCCAAGTCCCGCATCCAGTCCCCAGGCCCCGCAGCACCTGCCTTCGACCATGATTATCCGCTGCGCCACCACATACACCACCCTCCGCCCGCGCTCGCGCGGCGCCGGCGCCCCGGCCATTCGCCCGCCGCCCGCTCAGCGCTGCGCACCCGCGCCCCCTCGCGCCGAGACGCCCAGCGCGCCGCCGCCGGCGCCAGCACCAGCGCCTGCGCCTGCGCCTACGACTGGAGCCGCCGCTGGTCAGGCCCTCTCGTCCAAGCGCTGCGAACCATGCGAGGCTTCAGCAGACGCCGAGGCCGCCATGGGCCTGCGCGCCGCGTTTGACCGGTCAGACGCGGAGCGCTACCTGGCACACCTCCAGCCGGGGTGGCGGCTGGCGGAAGACGAGCAGGCGCGGCTGCGCGTCAGGCGGCGGCTGAGGACGAAGAACTTTGTCAAGGCGAGGCCCGAGGGGCGGGGTGGGTTTTGGAGGGCTCTCCTGACGCCAACCGAGCCTGGGGACTGGTATGCACATCCGCGCGTCGATTGCTGCAGACTAGCAACCCCGCTGACTTCTTGACGATCGACGGGCAGCCGCCCCGACCCAGCCCAGCCCTGGATTGCCTCCGAATCGGCGTCTGCAGCACAACAGGAGCGTCGCCGGCCGCGGGCCTGGCCCCCAACCGCCCCTCCCCTCTGTCCACGCCGTGCGCTTATATTGACCCGCGAAGGGACTGGAGCTGCTGCAGCGCATTGGAGCGGTGGCGGAGGCTGAGGGCCACCACCCTGATCTGGCGCTGGAGGTGTGCACTGACCACAAACACGCCCACGCGTGCGTGCGCGCGCACACACACACGCGCGATCAAGGAAACATGCGCAAGCGCTCCTTGTTGCGCCTCAGCTCTCGCATTTACGGCCACGGCTGAAGCTCATACTGCTGCATCCGCTGGCTCCTTTCACCCTGTTAGATTGACAGCAACACTAGCCTGTGCTCCTGCAGCCACACTGCCATCCGGCCTTCAGCCACGAGCGCGGCTTCAACACAAGCACGCCTCAATGCCCCACCTTCCTGCAAGGGCACAATTCCCTCGTAC
>NW_014008734.1:1477-4416 GCF_000611645.1 Monoraphidium neglectum | reverse complement strand
GGGGGAGGGAGGGGCCTGTTCTTGGACGCGCATGCTCTTGTGCTACCGGCGCCATCTGCACACGTGCTTTGGCACAGCACCTCATCAGCATATGCGCTCTGCCCTCATTTAAGGCGGTATATTACTCCACGCTGCTCGCCCATCACCAACCCCCTCACACACCCACATATACAAACCACTATCACCACCACCACCACAACACAAGGTCTGCGATGACTCTGCATTTGCCTCCAGCCTGGCCGCGTGCCCAGCCCTGGAGAGCCTGTTGTGCTACAAGCTGTGGGGCATCGAGGGCCCCCACAAACTCAGCCTGCCCAGCTGCACGTGCTTGGACCTGTGAGCACATCTTTGAGGGCGGCACCGAGGCAAGGGGCCAAGAAGCAGCAGTGCATGGGACCCGCGTGTGGCTCCTGCTCTATCGGGGGCCTGCTCACTGCCCCGCACCTTGGAACACGCTGGCTGTCCTCGCCGCCCCGCAGCTATCGCTCAGACAGCCTGGTAGGCCTGGGCCTGGACGCGCCAAAGCTCGAGAGCCTCAACCTCAGGGTGAACTCACGGGGCCAAACAGGGACGCTGCGCACCCATTCTGCGGGTCCATGATGTGGTGATGATGACGCTACTGATAGCTGCGAGTGTGCGCCCCGAGTATTGCACCTGCATCACCCCAGCCCCTCGTCTGTCTCCCTCCCCTGCCAAACACAACAACGCGCATGCACACGCGCTCGTGCACTCCCACACCCCGAAGGCGTGCTACTCGTTGGAGATGGTGGCGCTGCGCCCCGAAGAGGGTCCCCCAGTCTCAGTCAACCTGGTCAACGCGAACATCAGCCGAAAGGCATTGGCATACCTCAAAGCACACCCCCGCGTGCGCAAGGCTGGCGGCGGCATACAGCTGGAGGCCGACGACGAGGTGCGGGGTCCTGCGAGCCTTGAACAAGCCTCCCAACATGATGAACAAAGTTTGGTTGCGTCCTCATGCAGCCACACACTCAGCTGCTTTTCATGGAAGCAGAGACCCTGAATCACCCCAGGCCCATGGCCATGCAACAATCTCGCCTGCGATCGCGCTGCAGTCGGCCCTTCAGCAAGAACCACCCGCGCCCCTCCCCTGCGCTCCTTGCTGCCCGTCCTGCCCCTCTGCACTGACTCATTCTTCACAGAGGTACTACTGACGACTGCTTTGGCATGGCGAGATGCTGTCAACCAGGCAGGGCCATGACGCCGGCTAGGAGGGGCCCAGGGGCGGATATTTTTGAGGCTACTACCATGGCCAGGGCAATGGCCGCAGCAGCAGAGGCCATGCAGGTCATGCCTAGGGCGTCTGCGACGACGGTCAAGTCAAGGGACTTCTTTTGGTTTGGCAATGGCACGTCTGAGGCGGCTGGCGGTGATGCAATCGTGATTCTTATGGTGTGTCGGTTGGATAAGCAACAATGTTTGTATATATATATACATATACATATATATCTATAGTTGTTGAGAAGTGTCTTGGTGTAAGTTGCAAGTTGGAAGGGTCCCATTAGTATGAGCAAAGCACACATGCTCACATGTGGTGAGCACTCCTTGAGCCTTGAAAGCAGTCATTGCAGGTACAGTGTGCTGCACATGGTCCCACCTGTGTGAGCCAGCGGCTGCACAAGTCGGGCATCAGCAAACAAACGCCAGCACTGACACGTGGCCATCAACAAGTGATTGCGCCTTTACACCAACACATTTAGCTAACAATTGCAACTGATGAGGCCTTTGCCTCTTGCGGCTTGACACCACGTGACTCAATCTACAGACAGTGCACACACCGCTGTGCACACACCACCCGCTGCAATTGGCACAGACGCACGCTGCACATCCGGTCCACGTGTGCTTGAGGGCCTGGCCACCTGGACCACCGTCACAGCAGCAGTGTCAGAATGAGCCATCGTGCATTTGTCTGTCTTGCCTCTGTCAGCCCTTGTTCGGAATTGCCTCGGTCACTGTTTCCCATGTGCCTCTTGCCGCTGTCAGCCCACCATGGGTTGACAGCGCCCAGCAATGGATACTTGGCGGGCAGGCTACCCCTGAGCCAGGCAAGGGTGAGCGCTGACAGAGTGCGGTCACTGAGCTGCTGTGCAATCACGCAACTGAGCAAACACCAAGAACGCGCCACGCGGCACACGCACCTCTACATATGTCCGATTTGGAAAGGACTCAAGGGCTTCATAAACCCACTACTTTGCAAGTGCGAACTGTCGTGGCACGACCTCGGCGTTCTCGCTGATCTTCAGTGCTGTGATCTACGATACGGTACCGGGCACAGCTTTTACCCAGTGTGGGCGAGATGGACGCAGCTCTGTCTTTGAGAGACGTCAGCAGCGTTACGATGCTCGGCCTATGGATGGTACGTTCAAGGCGCGGCGCCAGGCATGCGTAGGCGCTGCTTGAGCTGCACTCTTAGGGCGACGCATCAATCCCGTCCCTGCCAACAGCGTCTCTCGACACTTCTTTTCCCCATCCCCAACCAGGAAATATACAATCACCTGCCGGTAGAAGACCAGCTGAGAGGCATGCTGGTGTGCAAGGCTTTCTATGCGCAGCTGCCCAGGTGGAGGCACCCGTCCAGCCGAGGGTTCACCCGCCCCTGCAAAATGCAGGGTACAACCGATCCTGCCTCAGACCATGAAAGCCCTGCGGCTGCTATTGTTGTGCCCTGTCCGCTGACACGCCATCCTCCCACAGCAGCAGCCCCACAGCGCCCTGCTGGCTGGCATCCAGCAGCGCCGCCGGCCCCCAAGGCTCAATTTTACAGGGGCCCGCTCATCACTTCCACACTCCCCTCCCTCCACAAACCTCTGCCACCCGCAGCCTAGTCAGGAAGATCCGCGTCGAGGCGGCCCCCAGCCAGTCAGAGGTGGACGGGCTGTCAAAGTTTGTCAACTGCGAGGCACTCAGCATCGCCCCAGCAG
>NW_014008734.1:0-876 GCF_000611645.1 Monoraphidium neglectum | reverse complement strand
GCATCGCCCCAGCAGACTGGGAGGTCGGTGGGGGGAGGGCGGGATGGGAGGAGGGTTGCGGGGGGCGCAGGGGCACGTGGCCAACCCCCAATCTACGAGTGCCGCCGCAATGCATTGTACAGCACACTCGCGCAACATGGCTCCCGTGTATTGGGGCTGCGGGCCACGCGTGTGCTCCTGCCCCCAAACACAAGGTCAGGTTGACATTCACCCCCTCCAAAACGCACGACCCCCCGGACCCTGCGCGCCCCCACCACGCCCAACTGCAGTACGACCGCCCCTCCCTGGATTTCAGCCGCATGGTGCTGCCCAAACTTGAGAGCCTCACGGCCATGAAGATCAACATGAAGGTGGGAGGCGGCGGCCCCCCCCTCCTTACATACTGCTGGGATGTGTTGTGGGTGCGCGCGGGTTTCAGGCTGATGCCCCTATATATCTTCCCCGTGGGGGGGGGGGTGGGCGAGTGAGAAGGGGAATGACGCCCCGGTTGACCCGCACCTGCTGGAAGGCAGGCCATGACGCTCGACGGTTGAGGGCCAGAGCCTCGCCTGTAGACCAGGGCGCGGCATGGGCGGGGCAACACGGGTGGCGCAACGCTGGGGGCTGCTGCGCTCAAGAATGGCAAGCAGCGTGGGTAGCTGCCTGGCCGTATCGCGCTGGCACCGCCGTGTCACCTTCAGACCTTCCACCCCAACCAGCGGAGCACCTCCCCCATCGTCACACACCGCAGGGGCACACAACGCAGGGGCACACTTGTGCTTTCCCGCTTGAACATACAAAGCACCTCAGCCCACTTGAGCACGCACGCGCTCAAAACCCTCTGTCTACCTGGTTTGGCCCAGGACATCCACTTCACGCGGGCCACCACGCCCCTCA
>NW_014008735.1:0-3817 GCF_000611645.1 Monoraphidium neglectum | reverse complement strand
CCCCAGGACACCCTACTGATGCGTGAGATAGGGGAGTACTTTAACAGGGCCATACCCGAGGTGCAGCACGACAACGAGGACGGCTTCATCGAGGTGCGGCACAGCCCAGCCTGGGTTGGGGCAGGGCTGCTCGAGCCGAACCGGCCGAGGCATGCGCCCAGGCAGGGGGCCAGGCGCCGCCATGGCCACGGGCGAAGCTGCAGGGCCCTGGAGAAGCGCGAGCGCCGCGACCTGGGGCCCCGCCGTTCGGTGGAGAGCTGCCCCGTCTCCCTCTGGGCGATGGGGTCTTCTCTGCTCCCGCCCGGAGCCAACCCTCCCACCGGCGTTCCCCCTCCTGCCCTGCCGCGCTACAGGTGCTGAACCAGGCTGGGCTCACCGACCAGACAGCAGACTGACCCGGCCGCGCTGCCCTCTGCCCGCTCGGGCGCCGCCAACTGCCGGCGACCGCGACGCTGCTGTGCGGTGCGTGCTGTTGCGTGCGGCGGATTGTCGGCCCCGCTCGCATTTTTCTGGGTGCGAGCGTGTTGAGCAGTGGTAGTTACAATTGCGCTGCTGAGTATACACGGGACACTTGGAACGTGCCGGCAGCGTCGGCCAGGCGCCCAAGAAAGTTGCGTCGTCTTGTGGCAAGCTGTGAAGTGATGTGTGCGTGCGGCGACAGGATGCTGTGTGGCGAGTGCGGCCGCCATCTCGGCGGCCCCGCGGCGCAGTGCTGTCTCGTGCCTCGTCAAGCTTGGACCGCAGGCACGCGTGTGTGTGTTCTTTCGACATCGGAGCTGCCACAAACCACGATCCGCTGCTGTGTGCTGTAAACCGTGCATCGCCGCCAGGCGTATTCGTTCTCAAGCAGAGGGCTGTCAATGTCGATACATGAACGAGAGCGACACCCGTACAGTGCAAAAAAGCAGGGCTGGCGGATGCCCCTGCCCACCAGCCAAGCAAGCGTGGCTGCCTGGTGGCTGCGACGGGCCCTCCGCAGCAGGGCAACCCCAGCCGACTGCGCGGGCATACGCCTAGGCCCCCTCCCCCCTGCTCGAGGGGAGGAGCGGTGGGCGCTAGTTGCAGGGCCAACGACGACAAAAACCGCCCGACGACTGGCAGATGAATGGGCGCGCTGCTGCCAGGAAACGCCACTCAGAAGCGACCCGCTGTACCATCCAAAGATCCAAGCAGCCTCGGCCCAAAGAACGAAGCTCGAAAGCCATTGATCATCACTACAAAGCGCTCGGCAGCGCGGACGCCCGGCCTGGCGCCGCGCCGCCCCACCGCTCGCGCGAGCCTGCGGCATCGCCGGCTGGCGCCGCACCCGCGCTCACGCGCACCGTGCTTGAGGACGCGGCGCCGGCGCCCCCGCCGCCCGGCGCTACCGCAGGTGCATGAGCAGCTGCGAGGGCTCCTCCATGAGCCGCTTGAACGTGTTTGCAAACGCCGCCACAGCGGCGCCGTCCACGACCCTGTGGTCTGCGCCAAAGGAGAAGCCCATCACATGGCGCCGCGCCAGGGCGCCCGTCCCGGGGTCGTATCGCGGTAGCGGCCGCACGCGGCCCAGGGCGAGGATGGCTGCCTCGGGCGCGTTGAGCATGGGGGTGGCGTAGACGCCGCCGATGGTGCCTGGGCGGCCGTGGCGGGGACAATGCGTTCGGCATAAATTGATGAGAGTCGCAGGCTGTCGGTTTGGGCCGAATGCGAATACAGGATGGTTGCACTGAGCAGGTACCGCAGGGCGGATGGCTGAGAGCATAGCAAACCCTCAAGCCACAACCTCCAGTCTCCTAGGCTGTTTCATGCGCATGTAGACAGACACATGCGCCCAGGCAGGCCAGGCGCCCCAGCAGCCCCCTGACCTATGTTGGATATGGTGATGCTGCCTCCCCCGAGGTCGTGGGGCGCGAGCTTGCCCGCTGCCGCCAGCTGCTGCAGGCGTGCCAACTCAAGCGCGATCTCTGGGATGGTCTTGGACTCGACCTGGGGGTATGCATCGTACGAGTCGGGCCAGAGTCGCACGCGGGTGTCAGCGTGTGCATGTGTTCTGTGTGTGTGCAATTGCGCATGAGTGCATGCGAGCGTGTCTGTATGTAAGTGTGTGGAAATGTGTATGTGTATGTGTGTGTGCATGTGTGTGTGTGTGTGTTACTGTATTTGTATGTGTGCAGAGATAGCAGCGAAGGGCACGGCATTTTGGTGCCACCAGACACAAGCCTGGCCGGCACGCAGTCACCGAGGCATGTGCAGGCGCAGACACACTGCTCCAAGGCCTCAGCTCGTCGCTGGAACCTGCGCCCTGTCAGCGTCCCCGACCTCGCGGCTGTGCCTCACAGCCTGCTTGCAGTATGTGCCCCCCCAAGAGAGGCGCCAGGGCCGCGCGCCAGCCCCGGCAGCCGCGCGATCTCGCCATTCGGCCCCCGCAGCCTTTGCTCTCACCGCCTTGACATTCGGCACCACCAGCCCCCCGCCCGTCGCCATGGCCACCCCCACGTTATGCCCCGCCAGCTGCAGCAGCTCCCGCCCGCCTGGCGCCATCTGCATGTTGACCTCCGGATGGGACGCCAGCGTGGCGGACAACGCCTTGACCACAAACGGCAGGTACGTGAGCTTTGCGCCGCCCCCCAGAAGCAGCTGCCCGGCGGCTTCCCTCAGGTGCGACCTGACGCGCATCAGCTCGTCCAGCTCCATCTCATCCTGTGAGCGGGGTAGCATCGGGGACGGGTCAAGCGAATTACATGATGCACATTGTCGTACTCGACATCTTTTGTGGGTGTGGCGTGCTGATGCCGGTGCTCCTCCCCTGCTGCCCCCTGGCCTCGCCTCCTGTGCCAAAAAGAGCAGCCGGGAGGCGAGCAGGCGTAATCAGCCGGCTGTGACGCATTTATCAAGGCAGGCACAGCAGCAGCGGGTGGCAGCTTGCCATGTAATGGAATGTGGGGATCGCAGCGGCCTCGACAGAGCTGGCCACCATCGCTCGCCGGTAGCCGCGAAGAGGCACGCGTGCTGGTGCCGTTGCCGCCGCCGCCGTTGGCCCGGGTTCCGCAGGCCCCGCAGCACGCATGACTGCAGGGCGCCCGCCGAGCGGCGCGGACGCCGCCGCCGAGGCGTCCTCCGCCGCCGCCATCGCCGTCGCGGCCGCGGCGCGGCCGAGGGACAGCGCCACGTCGTCCAAGCTTGTGCCGCCACCGCCGCCGCCGCCCGCGCCGACGGCGGCTGCAGGCGCGCCGAGCCCCGCCTGTGCAGCGACGGCTGCGGCGCCGCGCACCTCTGAAGCCGTGATGACGTCATCCTTTAGTACCCGGCCCCCCGGGCCGGTGCCAGCCACCGTCCCCAGGTCGACCCCGAGCTCTCGCGCCAGGTTTCGCACCGCCGGTGACGCCAGGACCATCGACGGGGCCGGCGCCGCGCCGGCGCTGCTGCTGCTGCTGCTGCTGCTGCTGCTGCTGCTGCTGCTGCTGCTGCTGCTGCCACTGCTGCCCTCCGGGCCCGCGATGGGCGTCCCCGCCGCGCCCGCGTCCGCGTCGGCGCCTGGTTCGGCGCCCTCGGGCAATAGGATGTCTAGCAGGGGGGCGCCGACCTGCGAGGTCGGGCATGAGCACGGGATTGATCCTGCTTGGCAACGGGAGGGGGAGCCAAGCAAAACACCAGCCTATGATGTTGGTAGAAGCCAGAAGTCGCCAACCATCACAACAAGGTGTCCAACAGCAACCCCTCTCTGCCACCTCGGTGTTCCCCCTCGTTTGCGGCCCGCCCGCGCCCCCCCCCTCCGGCATGCCGCTGCCCAGACTCCCAACCTGATTTCCTCCGTCTTTCCTCCGTCTCAGAGCAATCT
>NW_014008736.1:2246-4735 GCF_000611645.1 Monoraphidium neglectum | reverse complement strand
CCCCCAGGTGCTGCAGCAGGAGGTCAGGCGGGACTGGCGCCGCACCGCCGAGCTCAACTGCATGCCGGACCTGGTGGTTGGCGGCCAGGTGGGGCGCGGCGCCTACGGCCAGGTGTTCCACGGCTGGTGGCACCGCGTGGGAGTAGCCTTGAAGGTGGGTGGGGGCCGCCCCGGCACCCGGTGTGGGTTTAGGGTTTTTGCAGGTGGGATGGCTTCGGGTTCCGCGGCTGGTGGCACCGCGTGGGGGTCGCCTTGGTGGGTGGGCGGGGCGGCGACCGGGGCGGGCTGGAGGCTGGCTTTGTGTTGCGCGGCTGGCGGCACGGCGTGCGGGCAGCCCTGACTCTTGGTGCTGCGGAGCGTGAGCATGGGTGGCCCCTGGGGCTGGCTTCATGCGGCGTGGCGTGTAGGGACTGGCCTCCTGTGGCGAGCGGCGGGCCGGCGCGGGGGCGCGCTTGTTGGGCGGGGCGGGCGGCTTGTGGGGCGCCCCGGGAGCGGGGTCTCAGCGGAGGGCGACGTGTTGTTGGGGGTCGGCGGGGCTTCTGGCCGGGGGCGGACTCGTGTTCGTACTCCAGCTGGCTACGTAGCAGCTGCCAATACACATGGCTTGGGCCTTTCCACCGATACCTCATGAACACGCCTGTGCCCCCGCCGCTTCCACATCTGATCAGATCCTCCCGAGCCGCAGCAGCGAGCGAGAGGTGGGGCTGGGACCCGCCATCGGGCTCTGGGCGCTACGCCGCGGGGAGCCGCGTCGCGCCCTGCGACGCGCGCTCGCGCCGCTCACCAGCCCTCGATCTTGGCCATCGGCGGGCCCTCATGGGGCTGGATGCCCGCCGTGCTTTGGCTGAGGGGCACTTTACAGGCGGATGGCCAGGGGCACTGCGCTTGAAGAGCGCTGCTGGTTGCTGCCAATGCCCGCGTATCTTCGGCCTCCCCATCTGTCGTGCTGGCCTTCCCATGTACCTCTCAGCACAACCTGTGAACCACGCTGGTCGGGCGCCGGGCGCTGCCCAGCACTCGCGCCTCCAACCTTGCGGCCCGCTCGCATCCCGCCCAGACCCCGCCGCCCTCGTCCCTGCTCGCCCCTCTCCCGACGCGTTTGAATTGCACGACCGACAGACGCTGAAGGACGCCATTGAGATGGCGGTGCTGTCCAGCGTGATGCACCCCAGCATCGTCCAGATGTACGCCTGCCTCACAGACATGATAGAGGTCCACACAGGTGGGCTTCCTTTCTGGTTCTGCTTATTGGTTGTTTGGGCTTTGGGTTGTTTTGGGCATCTGGGTATCTGCATATATGGGGGGTACTCGGGTTGTTGAGTCGTCTCTTTGGCGTGGTGCACGTTCAAGCCGGAGCCCGACCACCCACATCCTTGAAAGCACACGCAGTCGTGGCCTGTGGAAGAGGCTTCGACCATGTGCATAGAACGGAATCGTCATCGTGTTGCAACACACACACACACACACACACACACACATACACACATACACACATACACACACACACACACACACACACACAGACACACACACACACACATGCACGCGTGTACGCCTGCGCACGTGTGTGTGTGCATGCGTTTGTGTGTGTGTGTGTGTGTGTTTCTTTGTGTGTGTGTGTGTGTGTGTGTGTGTTTCTTTGTGTGTGTGTGTGTGTGTGTGTGTGTGCGCGCTCGCGCGCTCGCATACACATGCAAACCGCGGGGTCGATGGCTCTCATCAACGCGTCCGCCTTTCAACCAACTAATCTACTGCCTGCTCCTGGCGGCCTTGACACCCTGGCTGCACAACTCTGCCCCACCACACGCCCCGCCCAACCCCCAGATTGGGACGCGGGATCGAGCATGGGCAGCATGAGCAGCGTTGAAAACCACTGCAAGACGCGCTTCAGGCGGCTGCAGCCCGGGGATGATGTGGACGACAAGACTGCGCAGCCGTGCAACATCCTCGTGATGGAGGTGGGTGGGTGTGACCCCGAGCGACGCCGCAGCGGGCGCCGCAGCCCCCAACCCCACACCACGCGTACCCAATTCAACCCCTAGCGCCAAGCTCCCAATAATCACGCCCCCGGCGACCTGGGTGCCGCACTCTGACCACGCCCACACCATCCGTCCCCAATCCACACCCTTGCGCCAAGCTCCCAAAACATAAAAGACACCCCGCTCTCAATCTCGCTGCCCCGCAGTACTGCGACCGCGGAACCCTGCGGGACGTGCTCGAGTCGGGCGCGTTCCGCCGGCGCACCCGAGGCAGCGGCGGCCACGGCGCGGCGGCGGTGGACCTGCCTGCCTTGCTGGGGGTCCTGACTGACGTGGCGCGGGCCCTGCAGTACCTCCATTCGCTGCGGCTGGTGCACGGGGACGTCAAGGCGAGCGGGGCCTTGGGAGTGGGGCGGGGGTCGGGACAGGGGTGAGGAGTTCTGAGGGGTGCGCAGCTTTGTTTGGGGGTTGGAGGTGGGGGCACGGCAGGTGGGCGGGGCCGGGCGGGGC
>NW_014008736.1:861-1519 GCF_000611645.1 Monoraphidium neglectum | reverse complement strand
GGGCGGGGCAGCGCCGACGGCGCAGGGAGCTGAGGCGTGGGGCGCGAGGAGAGGGGACGTTGGGTTCAGGGGAATGTCTGCGCTAGTGGCCCGGAATCTGGCGCAGCTGCATTTGATGCGCGGCACACAGGTATTGCAGCGTATCGCAGCACGCTCCGTTCTGCCTGGCAGCCCAGTTTTGCTCACTGTCCTTCAATATTTTGTGCTCACCCTGGATTTGTCCATCTCGCATGCACTACGTGCAGCTTGAAAACGTGTTGATGAAAACGGACAAGTCACGGAAGCTTGGGATGACACCCAAGGTGTGCATGCAAGTGCACGCATGTCCGTGCATGCGCGCGTGTGTGTGCGCATGTGTGCATGCGCAAGTGCACGCATGCGCACGTGCATGTGTGCCCGAGAGAGAGAAAGGGTGTGTGTGTGCGCGCGCGCGTGCGTGTGCGTGCGCACACGCGCGCGTTGCCTGTTTGAGCTGCCCCCAAGACCCCACGCAACACATGTAGCGCGCCCCTGGTGCGGCCATGGTCACAAGCACGACAACTCTTTTGCCCCACCTGGCCCTCTCATGTAACCTCGAACGCTGCCAAGACACCTCCGTCCTACCAGCGCCCACACACCCCTCGACCCTTCCTGGCAGACCCCCCTAACCCCTTTAAAC
>NW_014008736.1:0-671 GCF_000611645.1 Monoraphidium neglectum | reverse complement strand
CCCCCCTAACCCCTTTAAACGCACCCCCCCCCCCCCCCGACCTGCCAGCTGGCGGACTTTGGACTGGCCAGGGTGCTGAGCGACGCCTGCTACGCCTGCAGCTCCGCCCCCGGCCTGGACTGCGCCCCCGACCCGGACTGCGCGAGCAACGCCGCGCACATCGCGCCGGAGGTGACGCGCGCCGGGGCGTGCATCACCACGTCGGTGGATTCATACTCATTCGGTGCGCTGTGGAGGGTGCGAGCCGCGGGGGTCGGCGGGCGAGGGGAGCGGTGCTGTTGACGAGCGCATTACTGGCAGCTTTTGAAAGAAAGTGTCTGTGGCGCGCGTCACGCTGCGGCGCGGCCGCTACCTTCATGTCGGGTCCTCTCCTGGCACAACGCCGGCCGCGCCGCCCCCAAATCGATCGCCCTGTCCGCATGTTGATGCGCCAAGCCCAATCGCCAGCCCCTCTACCCCGTTGAACCCCGCATACCTGGCCACCGCCCTCCATCCCGTCCCCCCAGCGCTTCCAATGAACCCCGGCACCCCGGCCCCTTACCCCGACTCCTTCCATCCACAATTCCCCCTCATCCCGCGTGGTTCGCTCACCCACCCCCTCATCTCATCCCGGTCCACCCTTCCGCACCCCTCGCACCACCCGACCCACGACCCCAGGCGTCCTCATGCGC
>NW_014008737.1:0-3822 GCF_000611645.1 Monoraphidium neglectum | reverse complement strand
GGTACAGCTGACGCAGCGCCTCGTCGCGGCGGAGCGCGAGCGCCTGGGAGGCTTCGTGCCATCTGTCGAGGATCGCAGAGAGCACCGCCTCCTGGTGACACAGGGCGGGAGGGGGGAAGAGGTTTGATGGGACGCAAAGGGGATTATTCCGGTTGATTGGAGCGGGGGGCATGATGATTGCATGTGACGGGGGTGTGGAGACAGCGTGCGCAGATCCACCTGCGAGCTGGCTCTGGGGTGCGCGGGGGGTCCTGCAGCTGCGCGCTCGCAGGCTCGCGCGCGCATGCGAGCATCCCGGGGAAAGGCTGCCCCGGGGTCAAGACGCGCGGGCACGGCCATCGCGGCGCGCACCTGATCGGGCTCCAGCTCCAGCTGCTGGGCAGCCCACATCCTGCGGCGCAGCACAGCCGGCACAGGTGGTGAGCCGGGCAGCGCGCCGCGACCGCCGCCGGCGGGCGATCGGGCGGCATTGGACAGGCGGGCAGCAGCGCGGCCGCGAGCCCGGGCGCGGCCGCGCCGCCCCAGCAAAGGCAGGGCGCGTGTGCGCGGCAGAGCGAATCCCGTTTTCTTCGCCGCTGCCCCCTGCGCGCTGCGCCGCTCACCAGTGCTCCACGGAGCAGGCCATGGCCCCGCGCCCCTCCCATGCCTCCTCGTCTTCCGCCCCGCCGCCCCCGCCCCCGCCGTCCAGCGGCGGGAAGATCGGCCGCGCGTACGCCGCGGCCAGCGGCGGCGGCGCGCGCCTGTCACTGTCTCCGTCATCCGGCGGCCCCAGCACCAACGCGGCGGCGGCGGCGTGTTCCAACAGCTCACGCAGCAAGCTGTCCAGCTGCGCTCGATCCGCCGCGGCCTGCGGCGCGCCGCTGCGCGCGCGCAGCGACAGCGGCGCGCTGCGCAGCAGGTATGCGTGGAGCGCGCCCGCGAACGCCGCGCCGGCGTCGGGTCGGCGCAGCGCGCCGGAGCGGCGGGCGTGGTCGGCGGCGCCAGGCAGGGACCAGCGGAGGCCGGCGGGCGGCAGCGGCGCGGCCATGGCGCTCAGGACCTCTGAGTCTGCGAGCTGCTGCCGCAGGCCGGAGAGCTGGGTATCCCAGAGCGGCTGGGGCGCCGGCACGCCTGTTTCAGGGTCTGTCGCGGCCGCGAACTGCAGCAGCTGCTCGAGGTGCCGGATGGCCAGGCGCGCGGCGGCGGCGCGGCCGAGCAGCTGGTGCTGCTGGCGCTGGAGGCGATCCACCTGGTGCAGAGGGGCCGCCGCCGCGGGTCGGTCAGGAGTGCTCGTCGTGGGGTCATCAGATGTGTCAGCAGCGGCCGCTGTGACAAGCGTGCAATCCCAGTTGATAGCCGATTGCTGCCAGCGTTGTCGTTGGTTAATAACTTACCTCAAGCCTCCTCTGCGCGAGAACCCGTACGAGATGTGCCAGTCTACGGTGGGAGCATGGACCCATCGCGCCCCGCTGCGCATTGTCCGGAATGTGGTGCTCGCGCCCGAGCTCTAAGGGCTTTTCCATCGTCCCTTACGTTTTCCAGCGCGTGTGATATAACTCTGGCACCATGCACCGTGCAGCTCTCCCGCGCACTGGTTCGTTGTTGCCGCGGCCAACGCGCCCGAAAGTATTACTTAGCAAGCCTTGTAATCGTACTGGAAGTGGCCTTTCGAGACGTTCCCTAGACTGCTCACCGACGGCATCAACCACTCCACAGAATGCAGAGCGGGTGACACGCGCAACTTCGCGGCCCCAGCTACAGCAACGAAGGTTCCGCCGGTGTGGCTGGGTGGCAAGGCAGCCCAAAGCGAGCACGCCGCCTCGCTTGTCAAGCACAGCGCCTGCATGCACCCGCGCAACGCATTGCCCGCCGGCTGGGAGGGAGGCACGTCCAATCCTGTGAACTCGCGCCCGCGAGGTGACCAGGTGAGTCACCCAGCTCCGCGCTTGCCCGGGGCAGCTGCATGCGGTGACCCCGCCCGACCCCGCCAGGCTGCGCTGGTTGGGCCGCGATCAGACGAACGCCGCCGCGACCCGCGCCGCTGTTGGACCTAGCCATACATCGTAAGCAGCGGGCGTGCTGCTGCCGCCGCGCCAGCGTTGACTCCCAACCGCTCCGCGCGGCGGGCGGGGTCCCGCGCGGCCGCCAAGTAGGCCATCAGCGGAGCCCTGGTGCAGACACATCAACCGGAACCGCTTGGTATGGGGTTGAGGTCGTGCGGACGGGGGCGGTCGGCGGGGCCGCCCCTGCCCCAGCGGGTGCCTGCACTCCAACCGCCGCACCGCGCCGCGCCGCGCCCTCCTGCGTGCCTTCCCCGCCGCGCGGGGCGTTGTGTGCTGCAGTGACGCGAGCCTCAAGTCCACCCCTGAAACTTACACCTGAAAGATACAGCGCATTAAGGAGATCCCTCACTTTTTTAAGAACGGCAGGGCAGTGGGTACGAACGTGATCGCCTGATAGCGTCAAGCGCAAGTGTCCATCTTTTGAACTCAGGGTCACGGCTCACGCTGCTGAGCAGCAAAGCCAGCGCGTGAGGCCACCCTCTCCAGTGCTTGCATGGCTTGTGAGGTTGGCTTGTGGGGTCGGGCGCCGCCGCGAGCGATCCTTGGTGTCCAAATCAAGTCGGCGACCAGTGGCCAGTGCGTCGGATAAGCAAAATTGCATATTTTAGAGCAGCCCTACAGATGCGCGCCTGCGCAGCGCTGCATGCACAGCGGAGACTGGCGCAGCGGACGCAAGTGAAAGCATTCCAGCAAAGTCACACAGCGGGAGCATTCCAAGGGCGGGCGCCCAGGTCCCCACCCCTCATCAGGGGCTGTGGCCCCTGCCCCTGTGCCCTGGTGCCACTCGTGCTGCGACGACATGACGTCATCGAGAGGGTCCTCGCACACGACCCCCCAAAAACGCCCCGCAATTGAAGAAAACCCAAACTTGTCGCCCATGTAACCCCCAGCCCCTGGTTACAACATCGGACGGCAAACACACACGCCAACACGCACGCGGTTGCGCGAGCGCGTCGCGCGGCACGCCTGACCACCCTCCCCGTCCGCCGCCGCGGCGCGGCGTCGTGTTGAAGCCTCCGCCGCGGCACGGCCCAGGTCGCCGCCACGCGGTCAGAACCGGTTCAAAAAGTTGCCCAGCTTGTGGCCGATAGCCTTCACCTCCCCTTTGAGCTTCTCCCCGGTCTGCCCGGGCAGCAGGTTGGCCACCGCCGCGGCCGCGCCGCCCACCAGGCCGCCCGCGCCGGTGGAGGCGAGGGCGGTGTGGGCGCCGTAGCCGCCGGGCATGTTGGCGAGGGCGGGGTTGCCGGAGGGGATGAGGAGCGGCGCGACCTGTCAGGGTTGGGGTTGGGGTGGGCATGCCCAGGGTGTGTGTGTGTGTGTGCGTGCGTGTGCATATGTGTGTGTGCGTGCGTGTGTGTTTGTGTGTGTGTGTATGCGCGGATGCGTGTATTTTGAGGGAGTACGGAGAGGCCCTGGTGGAGGCATGTCAATGAGGAGGGGTGGGAGGCAAAAGCCAAACGGCGGGGGCCGCGAGGCCTGCAGCGGAGCCCGCCTCGCTCGCACGCAACCCCTGGAGGCACCCCAAGGCAAGCGCAGGCGGCCGGCTCCCGCCCTCTTTCCCCCAAAAGAGACCTGCTCCAAGTCAGGATGAGGCCAGTCCAAAATCGCCGCCGCGCTCACAGCGCGACTGCCGCACCTGCCAGTGCGCCTCTACGGGCCCCCAGCGCCCGGGCGCCCCCGTCTCGCAGCGCAGCGCGAACATGAGGCCCCCGGGGGGCTGGGGGATGCCGGTGGACGGCTCGGTGTAGGGCGTGTCCAGGCAGAACACCTGGAGGGGGGC
>NW_014008738.1:0-3823 GCF_000611645.1 Monoraphidium neglectum | reverse complement strand
CCCTTCACCCTCCCACCACCGCCCACCGCCCCTCACTTGTCCGCCTGGACCTTTTTGTCCTGCTGCCCCTCCGCGCTCTCCAGCGTGATCTTGACCTCCCGCCCCTCCTTGCTGCCCTGGGGCGCCCCGTTGGCGGCCTCCTGCAGCGCCTGCTCCAGCTGCTCCTGAGTGAGCTCGCCCTGACAACACGAGGCGAGAGGTGGATGGCAGCGGGGGGCGTGGCGCCGCTTTGGGCTTGGACGGGAGAGTCGCTGCGGTCTGCAGCCGCGGTGAGCAGATGCAGGCTGCCACCCTTTCGTCGTCCAACTACAAGCGCAGCAAGCTTGAGCGCAGGGTGCAAGCGCTGACTCAGCGCCCCACCCGGCATAAATGGCACAGACCGCCGCCCGACAAAGGTGCCCCGAGCATGCCTAGGGGCGGCGCCGGCGCACCTGCTGCCCCTCCTCGCCTCCGTCCTCGCCCTCCTGCCCCTGCCCCTCCTCTTGGTCCCCGTTTTCGTCCCTCTTCTGCTGCTGCTGTTGCTGCTGCTGCTGGCCCTGCTTCTGCTGGGGCGGCTTCTGCTTCTGCTGCTCCCGCTTCGCCTCAGCTTCCAGCAGCTTCTGCTCAAAATCCTGCGGACGCGGCGGGAAGTGCGTCGTGGGCATGTGCGCATGCGATTGATGAGCGAGGAGGCGTGCAAGCGTGTGTGCATATGGAAGTGGGCAAGGGGGATGAGGCGGCAGACTCATGCACCCTGGGGTACACAGAGCACTCCCCCTTCTCTGTGCCACAATACACACACACACACACACACCTTGGCTGAGACACCGAATATGATGCCGTGTGCACAAACATGCAGAAACACACGCACACCACAACCACGCGCAGCCGCCGCGGCCGCCCACCCTGACGAGCGCCATCATCTGTTTCAGCAGGGTCTCCAGCACCGCGGGGTAGCGCCGCGTGAACCGCGCCATCTCAAGGTTCGACAGCGCTTCCTGGTGTATGGGAAGATGTCGGCTGTACCAGTGAAACGCCTGTGGCCTGAAAATGGTTGCCCCTGCCGTCCCATGGCGACGGCAGCGACGCCCCGCGGCGCAATGGGCAGGTTCTCCGTGACGCAATTGGGCGTCCTGCGCTCCCCCTGCGTGCAGGCGCAGCTACTGAACGCTGCGGCTGACTTTTGAGCGGGGCGTCCCGTCGACCCCCACCATGAACTTCGACTTGAAGGGCTCCTGCGGCCACTCAACTTGGTCCGGGGTGGGCAGCACGCCCTTTCCCAGCGACAGCTTCCAGGTGGTCAGCGACTCCGCCCTTGACCGCAGCTCCGACAACCCTGCGGCAGCCAGCCACGCGTGCGCGTCGAGTGGGCAGAGGCCGTGGTCGAGCCGCTGCACCACCCAGGGACGTGCCGAGGGCACGATTTCCGGCGTGTGCGGATGCGAATCGGCGGCAGCAACAGTTGCGGCGCGTGCACTGAAGGGGGCGGCCGATGGCGTCCAACCGCCCACCAGTGGTGCCCGGGAGCTCCATGAGGTCCTGCATCATCTCATCCGTTATGCGGGCCCGGTTTTGGAAGTTGGGGCCCAGCAGGCTGGCGCGGAGGGGCGGGTGCAGGCGGTCGCAGGGCGACACGTTGCAAGGCTGGACGGGCGACTGTGCAGTTGCGCTGGGCGCTTCGGACGTACGCTCTGAAAATGTACGCGATCGCACATCGCCCCAGACGGCGGGTGGCTGTGCAGCTGCAGCGTTATCGAACCCGCTACGCGCATTGCAGTGCAGCGGTGTGTGGTGCCGCACTCGGTGCTGAAGGAGTCGTAGTTGGCCCGCACTTCCAGCCGAGATCTCGATGTCCTGTTGCCACGCCGTGCAGGTCTTTGGCATGCACTGTGCGTTGCTTTGTGCAGTGTGCGCGCCCTGCCACATCCGGATAGGTTGGGGACCCTCGCGGGCCCCCAGGGTGTGCGCAATATCATGAAAACGATCAATTAATCTAGCTGGTATGAGGCTGCGCTAGCTGGACGTGATCTGCAACGTCCTGCACTTGTGTGTCCAGGCCTGGTTGGGAGCGTATGTTCAGTTCGGAGAGTGTACTAACTAGCGGATTGATTTCAGATGAACAGGGGCACAACGGGGTGTAGCACACTGTACGCCGCATTGACACCGGCTTCCGAAGCCGCTGTGACACAGCCCCACCGCACCTAGTGCCAGGCCTCACCAAGGCTCACAGGGGGGCCACCACCAAGGGTGCACAGACTTATTTTTGGCCAGAGCCTGCTTTGTAGAACTGATGAAGGCGCAGAATGTGCGGCTGTCGTACCCTGTCACCAACAAGGCGGCATCAGCATGCATGCTGACCAAGATTTGACTGTTGGCCACATGGCAGGCTCGGACTTGCACAGGAGCGAGGCACAATCCAAGGGCCGCACCTTCTGCCCGCAACCGTCCGCCCATACATGAAACATCGACTGTGTTACAATGTGCTCATACGAATATGCAATGGGTCGTATTCCTTGTGTGGGATCCCCAATGTCGGCGGGCCCGCCGCGAGAACCCCATGCATGTTGGCGGTGTTTGGTGTTTGTGCCTGTGGAGAGTGTGTGTGTGGAGGAGGGGACCTATATCACGTCCTCAGACGTCATCAACATGGCGGGACACGTTGCCTTTCAAGGGGAGGCAACAGCACCCAAAAGCAGGCTGTATTGACTCGCTGCGTCTCCGCTGCGTGGCATCAAAAAACGTGTCACTTGGCGCGCACGCTATCTGATTGAGGAGACCGAAGGGCGGGTTGCATGAATTCGTGATCCCAAGGCTGCTGTCCTGGCGATCAGCGGCAGTCGCAAAGCGCTGCGCCCTGCCGGGGGCAGCGCCGTGGGCAGAAACTCGTTGTGCGTGTCACATGGCATGGGCGAGTGAGAGGGGAGGGTGCGGGACAGTGCTGGTGCTGCCCCGTGTTTGAGATGTGCAGAGCTCGAGCAGCAGCGGGACGGGCCCAACAACAGCTCGCCGGCTGGGTCCGTCCGGTGCTCACACATCCCACGCAGCGGAATGGAAGCCCTGTCAGCCCCAGCATTGATCCATGACGAGGCGCGTTAGTTCTGCCCATTCGTGGGCGCTGTGCTACGTTGACGAGGGCGCGTGCGCGGCGCCAAAGCAATGATAAGATTGGCGCTGCAGGGAGCAGCGCGTCGGACCATTGGATGTGTGAGAGGGTCCCTCCCCGCAAACCTGGGGGAAGCGCATGGCAGAGTCCCTGTGCAGGCGCCCCGCAAGTAGAAATTCGGCCCAAACACAGGGTTGCAAGTCACATGTTGCAGCAACAAGCCAGGAAGCACGGCGCAAAGGAGACTTGGCAGCACGCAGCGCCGGTGGGGTCTTGCCCGTATTTTCACCCCCAGCTTGAGCGTGAGTTGCTCTGTGCAGAGGCGCGCTGCATGGTGCCCAGAAACATTCCTCAAGGCCAGGTGGGATCAAAGGGCGCCGCGCCACCCGACCAGGACCCGCGCGCCTCGTAGGCGGCCATGCCCTGCGGGTGCGGCCGCTTGGTGCCCGGCCGCGGCGCCGCGCCGGGCGCCCCGGTATTCGTCGCGTCGGGCTCAGCCGCGGCGCTGCTCGCGACAGCCACCGGCGTGCCGGCCTTGGCAGCGCGCGCCCATGCGTCGTTCGCCATCGCCATTTCCACAGCCCACATGAGGTCACTGCTGAACGTCATAAGCGGCGCGGCCCCACCACTGCTGCGGCGCGCCAGCAGCGGCTGCGCCGCGGCCGGGGCGCGGCGCGCCGACGGCGGCACTGGCGGCCGCAGGGCGGACGCGGGGGTGCGGCGGGGCGCGGGGGCCGCGGG
>NW_014008739.1:2607-4021 GCF_000611645.1 Monoraphidium neglectum | reverse complement strand
GCGCTGACCTGCTGCTCGGTCGCCGGCCGCAGCACCCCCTGCGGCGCCGCCAGCAGCCGCGCCGCCGGCGCGCCCCACCCGCCGCCCGGCGTCCAGTGCGCCGCCGGCCACCTCGCGGCGGCGCCGGCGCCGCCGCCGTCGGGCGGCGCCGTCCCGGCGGGCAGGTGACCCGCGTGGCGCATGGGGCGAGCGAGCCGCGGGTCCTTAATCTGGATCCCTATCACGCCGCCGTCGGCGATGCGCGCCGCCTGTCTAGACGAGAGCACGAACCGCGCCGCCGACGGCCCCGACACCGATGGCGGCAGGCCCGAGGCCGCGCCGCCCTCGCCGTCGCCGCCAATGGCCTTGTCCGGGTCGGCCGCGCCCGCCGCGGCGGCGCCGTCGAGGCAGATTGTCGTCTCGCAGGCCGCACCCAGCGCCGCCGCGAGCGCCGCGTCCGCGCCTGCCCCGCACAGCTCGAGCCGCCGCAGGTACGGCGCCAGCGACACCACCGCCACCTCGCCGCCGCCCGCCGCCGCCGCCGAGCGCAGCGCCGCCGCGGCCTCGCGCGCCGTCGCCGCGTGGACCCACACCCACGCCCGCCGGGGTGCTGCCGCCGGCGCCGTGGAGGGCTCCAAAGGGTGGAGCATCACCATGGACGGGCCCACGGCGCGCGCGGGGAACGCGGGGCCGGGCACCTGCAGCACGATGGGCGCCTCCACCGCCCCCTCCCTGAAGCCGGGGGTCTCCCACGCCGCCCGCCAGTGGCCGGGTACGCTGCGGGGGCGCGGGGCGCGTCGGCGTGTCGGCCGGCTTCGCTGCAGTATAACAGCAGAGCAGGGCGGGCGGCCGAAGACACAGGGCCGCAGGCAATAGGCAGCAGCCACAGGGCGCCGCACACGTGCGCCCCGCGAGCAAATCGCGCCCAGCCCAGCTTGCTTGTCGCCACCCGCCGGCCACCGCCGGCCGAGCGCAGCCCAGCGCCCCCCGCCCTCCCCTTCCCGCATCCCCCGCCCTGCTGCACGCGCCTCCGCTGCACCCGGGCGCGCCCCGCCTGCGACTGCCCGTGCCGCGCGCAGCCGGTTGCCCCGGTTGCGCGTCGCAACTGCTTTACCTCCTCCCTCTCATGCACAATCGCGGCATGCTCGAGCCAGGAGACCGCATGCTCCACACAAAGCCGCACCTGACGGCCTCCAGGGTGCCGGCCAGCGCCCCCTCCTCCCCCTCCAGCTGCAGGCAGCACCAATAAGAAGCGTCGTGCGCCAGCGCCCCGCGCCGCGCCTTCTGCAGCAGCGAGCGGCTGCCGTGGCCGCGGCCGACGGCCTTGGAGGCGAGAAGGTGGCCGCAGCTGCGCGCGGCGCGGGGCGTGGGATGGGTTGGGGACGAATGGCACGATCGCGAAGCGGCGGGGGGGGGGGGGAGCGGGGTGCAGAGG
>NW_014008739.1:0-2409 GCF_000611645.1 Monoraphidium neglectum | reverse complement strand
GGGGTGCAGAGGGGCCGGCGATGCAGCAGGGATGCGGCTTGGGGCTCTCGTGGGCGCCGGCTGCGCCCCAGGGGGTTGCCAGCTCCCCCGCAACGAGCCGCCCTCCGACGTTGGCGTCACGGTCTGCCAAGCACGCGCCCGAGAAACCAAACCGCCGCCGCGCCGCCGCCTTGCCGGGCGGAGAGCGGAGCTGCGGCGGCGTAGCCCCAGCGGCGTCTCCTGGGAGCGAGCCGTTTTGTGAAGCCGGATCGCATCCAATCACCACCTCAACCCGCGCACCTGAGCTTCATAGCCATGCGCCGTGCGTGCCACACGTGCGTCTCCAGCCGCCGCGGTCCCTCGAACCCAGGCGCCGCGGGGTCCGCCGCGCAGCTCGCCTCCGCGGCCGCCTGCACCAGCGCCGGGCGCCGCCGCATCGCGCGGTTGGTGGGGCGGCCGTCGGCGTCGAGCTCGAACTCCTCGCCGCTGCCCTCATCGCCGGCGGCAGACGGGGGGCCGCGCGGCGAGCTGTCGGGCCCGAGCGACGACGGGGCGGGGGACGCTGACGTGTCGGGGCCGCCGCCGGCGGCGCCAGGGGGCCCGCCGCCGTCTGAGATGTGGCGGTGGATGATCCACTGCTGCTGCAGCTTCGCATTGGGGCGCCGCAGCGCGTCGTGGCGGCGGTGGCTGGTCGCGCGGCTGCCAGGGCGGACGTGGGTGGGCGGGGATACGCATGAGGGCGATCTAGTGCACTGTGAGGGAGCGATCAGGCCGGACAGGCAGAAGCTGCAAGCAGCCGCTGCGCATGTGCGTCGCAGACGGCCCGGCGGGCATGCAAGCGGCCCGGCGGTGCGAGGGGTGGGGGGGAGGGCGCACCGGCGGACATGGCGCGGCAGCAGCTTGCCCCGATTGAGATCCCCCGCTTCATCGAGGGAGTTCCACATGCCTCGAAACTGCAGCGTGTGTGTGGCTGTTAAGTGCGGTTCGAGCGTGCGCAAACGAGGTCACCCTCCCCCCACCGGCCCCACCTCTGGCTCGCGTGCTGCCACTGCTCCCTCCAGGTTGACCACACGCGGTAGCCCGGGCCTTGCCCGCTCTATCGGGTCAGCCATGGCCCCGTACGCACCGCCCTTGCGGCCTGATCTTTGCGGTGCGTTTCCGTCTATGTGAAACGTTTGCCGTTTATATGCAGAAAGACAGAAATATGGAACCCATAGCAGGCCCAAACATCAAATCTTCTGCCCTATTGCTTCCAATTGGCTGCGCCGCTCGTCTCGTGCGCGTCGCCACATGCTGCAGGGTGGGCAACTGTCTGGTGTGCTCGCGGCCCGTGGACTGCGGCCGGCTTGATCGCCGCAGTCGGAACCGTTCATACACATGGGCGGCGCTGGATGATCCGATCACCTGCCGTTCACACGCATGACGCCCCAACGCCCTGTGCAAAAGTAATGCATTTATCCAGGGGTGACTGGGCGCCGCCCCCTCCCCCACCCTCACCTGCAACCTCCCTCCGCACCCGGTCCCTTTCCGTGGCCCATCCAATCGCGCTACGTCAGGCCCAGCAGATATGATTGCTCGGGCCTGAAAAATCTCCAGTGAGCAGACAAGTTACACCTAGCAGGGTGCCACGCATGCAGCATCGGCGCGGTCCAAGCAAACCCGCCGGGGCATCGCTCAGGCGGCGTGGCACCGCGCCCCTGCCCGGCACAACCCCAACATTACCATCCTCAAAGCTCGTAAGGAGTCCATATCCCCGCCGGCCCATGAAACAGTCTCCCATCCTTTCGTCCCGCAAACCAGCAAAGCCAAGCCAACCCATGATCTTCCCTGACTTGGTGGCCGCCCCGACGCTAGTCGGCGCCACCCATCCGTCCTCCACAGCGCCGGCGGCGCCGCATGGTGCGCCGCCGCCGCCGCCGCCGACTGGACGGCGCAGGCCAACGCAACAGCCGCGCCTCCTCCTCCTCCTCTTCGCCCCTGTGCGGAGCCGGCCGGGCCGTAGCCGGCCGTCGGCCCGCTCAGCGTGCAGGGGCGGCGGCCGGCTACGGCCCGACCATCTCATTCAAATTGCCATCATAGGCCCATCAGTCTTCCCGGGCGCGCGCGCCAGCTAGGCGCGCCGCCCGGCTCTTGGAACCGCAACATGTAGCCTACCACCTCAACGGCAGGACAAAACAGCACGGTGCCAGGCCGACGGCTGGCGGCCAGGGCACACGGTGCGCGGCAGCACACACGCATCCACACACAGACAAACAAACAAACAAACAAACACACCCGCAAACATCTGCCTAAGGGCAGCAGCGCCTCTCCGGTCGGGGGCGATGTCTTCTGCTAGGCGGCGCGTGATGGGGGGCGGCGCCGTGCGGCGGGACACAGCAGCAGCAAGTGCGGCCAAACATACACATTGTAGATGAATGGGGGGCCCATCAT
>NW_014008740.1:3189-4071 GCF_000611645.1 Monoraphidium neglectum | reverse complement strand
CCCCAATACACGTGAACAACCCCACCAGGTGACGAGGACGTGTCGAGCTGGGAGCCCGCCAAGCAGGAGCAGTTCCAGGAGATCCGCTGCACCAGCCTGGGCCGCGGCTCCATGTACGACCAGCACGTCGGTGAGCCACCTGCATCTGCACCGCCCGCACCACCGCCACAGCGCGCGGCGGTCCCCCGCCGCCGCGAGTCAGGCGGCGAGTCCAATGCGACGCGACGCGTTGTGTTTCAACACTGCACCCGTCCAGCGCGACGCAGCGCAGCGCAGCGGGCCAGGACCCGGCTCCTGCGCTGCCGCACTGCTCCCCGGCAGTCCCGGGAGCCGCCCCTCAGATGCTCTCCGCCCCTCCCCTCCCCTTGCCACATGCCGCCCCCCTCACAAACACTGCCTTGCTGCCAAACCTCTCACTGACAACCTTCCCTGTCACCCCCAACCCAGGCATCACCTGCCACTTTTGCCGCCAGAAGAAGCTCTGCGGCGAGGAGGGCTGCCCCCGCTGCAGCCGCCGCAGCGCGACCGCGGACTGCATCGGCAAGACCGAGTGCGGCAAGTGCCACAGCGCCACGGGGCGCTTCTGCCGCGCCTGCCTGCTGCTGCGCTACGGCCAGACCATGGAGGTGGGGGGGCGGACACAGTTATCGCGGTCGATTGGCCCGACGCGACCGCAATGTTCGAGACCGTAGAAAGGGGGGGTATGTTTTCATGACATGGAGCCGCAGAGCTCTTGTCCACTCAAGTGTTGGTGATAACTGATAATGCTTGGACCAGCATTTGCGCGTACCCCCTTACCCAACACACATGTGCACACACATTCACACACACAGACGCACACACACACACACACACACTCACCTGCACACCCACTTCCTCACA
>NW_014008740.1:0-2941 GCF_000611645.1 Monoraphidium neglectum | reverse complement strand
CCATCCCAGGAGGCCATGGCCCAAATGAAGGCCGGCACGTGGCTCTGCCCCCACTGCTACGAGCACGAGCACCCCTCAGAGGGCTGGATGTGCAACAGCTCCATCTGCATGAAGCGCCGCGGCTTTGCGCCCACGGGCATAGCCATCTACGACGCCCAGAAGAGGGGCTTCCAGTCGGTGGCCCACTGGCTGCAGGTGGGGGGGTGGGCGCTTTGGCTTTTGAGGGTCTTTCAAGAGGCCAGGGGAGTGGGAGTGCATGTTTGGGGGCGTTTGGGGAAGAAGCGTCAGTGAAAGGGGTGTTTACAGGCGCCTGCAGCCGGCGGGGTGGGCAGGGCAAGGGGGAGGCATAGGGGGAGCAGGCGCAAGCTGGCGCGGATTCATTGTCGTCTCAGGAGCCCGTGCGGATAGTGCGCGAGCTGTTATTGTCGATCTTGCACGCATGAAAGTATTCACATTGGCTGAGCCGTTGCTGCCGTGACCGCCCCGCGCAGGCCCAACTGAAGAAGCGCGGCGAGGGCGGCGCATCCAGCAGCGGCGTTTTGGACGCCGGGGCGCCGGCGGCGGCGGCGAAGGAGGGCGACCGGGCGGCCGCCGGGGGCGAGCGCAAGCGCGGGCGGCCGCGGAAGGATCCGGTGCTCGCGGCGGCAGGCAAGGGCGCCGGCAAGGGCGCCGCGGCGGCGGGCGGCGCGGAGGGCGACCAGGCAGACCCAGACGACGGGCAGCGCCGCACCCGCGCGCGCGCCTCGGCGGCTGCGGCGGCAGTGGTGGCAGTGCAACTGAAATCAAAGGGGCAGAAGGCGGCCGCAGCAGCTGACAAGGACACGGCGCCGGCCAAGGACGCGGGCCCCAAGGCCGCCAGGAAGGCCGCCGCGCCCAAGGCGGCGCGGGCGGCAGCGGCGGGCCCGAAAAAGGGCGGCAGCGGGGCGGAGGCGCTGTCCAGCCGCGAGGGGTCGAGCGAGCCGTTTGCGCCCCCGACGCCGGCCAAGCCCGAGTTGGCGGAGGCCAACAAAGGCGCGGGCCCGAGGCGCGCCCTCCGGCCGCGCCGCGTCTAGAGGCGCCGCCGCCGCGTGGCCGGGCGGGCCCCCGGGCGCGTTGGGCTGGGCGGCGCGAGGCCGTGTCTAGCTGACCCTGTTATGCCCCAACGCTCCCGTGGAACGGCTTCCGAGGCTGCTCTCATACATATGATGATTTCTTGCCGGATTTTCAAAGCCTCTCCGGCGCTATCGGCTCTGCATCACACTCAGTGACCTTGACTTTGACCCCCTGACACGAATCAACATGACATGACACGACATTACATGACACGACCTAACATGACCCAGGCGGCACGGCGCGACGCGCCGCGCGCCCTTGCGTGCGGCACCACCCTCGGTAGCTGCTGCCACCCGTTGTCGCTGCCTGCGGCGGCGCCCTGCCAGCGCTTGTGCTCATCCGAGCACCGTGCCCCTTGACCGAACCCTTTGACCCCGTGACGCGCACTCTGCTGGCCATTAGGCTGCGGCACGGCCACACGACATGACCAGCCAGGTTGCGGACTAGACCACAGACCCACGGACTCTCGAACTTGACCGCTGATAATGCCAGTCCTGACCTGTTCACTGACACATGACAGTTCTTACCCCTGGGCTGCTTCGCACGGAATCGGCGCACTCCCGCGCCTGGCTGCGCGGCGTTGGGTGTGCAGGGCGCCACAACAGCGCCGACGCATCCAGAGGGCCACCAGCCCCTCTGCTCACGCTGCCCCCGCCCCACTCTGTGGCCGCCGGTCTGCCTGCCCTGCCAGGGCGCGCTCGCCGGCCTGGCTCGATCCCTGTAACTTGACATCAATGCTCACAGCTTGATGGCTTGCCAAGAAAACACCCCACGAGGCGCCATAGTTGGAACGTTCATAGGCGGGGGGCCGTTATCAGGAGACAAGCTGCACCCTGGGGACCTGTAGATGGCGCGTTGGCTCAAAGCCATCCTGCTCGCCCCTGGGTGTGCCAGGTGCGCTGCTGTTCTCCCATGGCAGCAGCGCAACTCACGCACTTGTGCGCCGCGCTGCATGGGCTGCGGTGGCTGTGTCTGGAACAAAGGGTGCCCAGACTTACAGGTTCGATCTATATGAGCCCGGTCTGCAATCGCCCAGGCCCGCATGTGCTGGAGACGAGGAGGCCCGCGCGCTCGGGCGGCGGTGCTGTGTCGGAGTCAGTGAGCGCTATTGGACCGGCCCTAGAGTGATCCTACGTGAAAGCGTGCGCGACGAGCACGAGAGAATATGGCACCTCGGGGGAGGGCCGTGCTGCGCCCGCCCGCGGGGGCAGCGGGGGCGGGGGCGGGCGCTGTGCGTGCGACGTGCAAGTGCTGGCGTGCGGCTGTTTCAGGAAGAAGGGCGGCGCCACCTGCGCAGCGGCGGCGGCGGCAGTGCTGCTGCTGGCCGGACTGGCCTGCCTGGGCTTGACGGACTGGACTGGACTGAACGTGCGTCGGTGCACATAGAGATTGCATCACAATGCTTGCGGGACTGCGTGCGAAAAATGCGAATGGAGGCTGATGTTCCATGCGAAGGAGCGGTTTGAGAGCAGCTGCAGAAAGCACGAGAGGTCGCCGCTGGGGTGGGCCACGCGGCACCGCCCGCACGCGGCTGGCCGCAAGGCGCACGTGCGGCGCATACGACCCATGTGGGCGTGCAGGAGGGCGTCGCGCTTGGGCGCCCAAATCCACCCTCCAAACAATCCCATCCTAGGGGAGCACGCGTGCGCGGCGGCGCGCGCGAATCAGCCCCCTCCTGCAGTGTCTTGCGCGTTGGAAGCCGTGCTCTTGAGGGCGACGCGGCATGATGGGCGCGCTCGACTCCATGAGCACGCCTCGCCTGTGTGGGAGCCCCAGCAGCCCCGCTCTCAAGTCGCGGCGGGGGCGCCGCCCACCATTTGGTCCCAGGACGCATTGCCCAGCATGGGCG
>NW_014008741.1:0-3825 GCF_000611645.1 Monoraphidium neglectum | reverse complement strand
GCCCGCCGCGGCGGCGTCCGCGCCGCCGCTGCCGCCGTGGATGCGGGACCCCGGGTTCTTGAACCCGCTGCTGGCCGCCTATGACCAACGGGTGCGCAGCCTGGAGGAGGACGCGGCGGCAAAGGCGGAGGCGGTCCGGGCGATCGAGGGGCAGGTGCGGATCTGGACGGGGCCCCCGGGCAGGCGCTGGCCGGCGGGCCAACCCCGGCGGCGTGCGGCGGGCTGCGACCCAGCTGGCTCCCTTCTCGGGTGCCTCCTCATGGTTTAGAACAGCATCAGGTGCTGGGGGATCAACTGATTGCGGGATGTATGCATGTGTGCCTTCCCTGTATCGTATCGCACACACTGAATCGCCGACGTTGGCCACGTGCTCTCGCGGCTGCGTTTGCCATCGCTCTGTGTGTCATCACGCGTTCACGACGCAAGTGCGCGCGCGCGCGCGCCTGGCAGGTGCGCGCCTTGGTGGATGAAAACGAGCGGCTCCATGCTGATGCGCGGCGCGCGGCCGACCAGCTGCAGGGCCGCGCCCTGGCGGCGGCGGCCGGCATGGTCGCGGGGCAGGGGGCGGACGCGGAGCGCGCGCGGCTGCAGGTGCGGGGCGCGCGGGGTCGGGGTGGAGGTGCGCGGGCGGCGGCCGAGGCGGTGCATCGCGGCTGGGGCGCTGCGAGTGTGCAAAAGGCTTTGACCACACGCACACGCGCACGCGCGCACGCTCCCTCGCTCTCACGCTTGCTCTCAAGCTGGCGATCTTTCTCCCTGTCTGTTTCTTTCTTTTCTTGTCTAAAACCGTATGCACGCGCGCACGCCCCCACACAAACTCAAACGCATCAATTCACAACCGCACTCATATCCAACCCCCGACATCCACCCGCAGCATGCACCCTAAACATCTGCCCTCAAATGTCCCCCTTTCTCCCACCCTCCAAAAAATATATCAAAAAGGAGCGCCTTGACCTCCTAGAGCAGGAGAACGACCTGCTAGTGGCTCAGCAGGGGGAGCTGGACGGGGAGGTGGCGCGGCTGAACCAGGTGTGTGTGGTGTCGTGCGTGTGTGTGTATGTGTGTGTGCGTGTGTGTGTGTGTGCATGTGTGTGTATATGTGTGTGTATGTGCGTGTCTGTATGTGTGTGTATGTTTGTGGGTGCGTGTGCGTGCAAGCGAGCGCGCACGTGCGCGCGTGTGTGTATGTGTGTGTGTGTGTACGTGTGCGCACGTGTTTTGATGGGGGGAGTGGGGGGTGGGTGCTGAGTGCCCAACATGTGTTGATGTTAGAGTATCTGGGGGCCATGCTGCAAAAGATTCCTGGGTGTCGGATCCGCAGGTCTAGGGACGTCCCTGGGGCCCGTACGCAGTACTCCCGCTCAACGCCGTTGGCCCCACACCTGAACCCACCCCACGGCACCCCCGCCTGCGCCGCCCGCCTCCTCACCCCCGTCCCCGCGACCGCCCCTCTTGCAGGCTCTCGTGCTCCACGCGGTCGGCGCGCAGGAGCTGGCGGCAGCGCGGGTGGAGCTCGTGCGCATGGAGCGCGTCGAGCGAGACCTGGCTAAGCTGCAGGCGGCTTTGAAGGCCAGCAGGGGGAGGTGCAAGGTGGGGGCGGGTTCCAGGCCGATGCGGGCGGGCGGGTCTGGCGTGAGTGTGGGAGAAAGCGTGTGGCTGGGGCCTTGGTCGCGGTCGAGTGACAGCTGGTTTGAACAGGTGAGCCGGTTTTGAGGTTAGAGGCGCATGATGCATCAAGGCGGAGAGATTGCAAACACAAACGGCTGCACGCGAGCCGCCGCGTAATGCTTTGAGGGTGGGTTTGACCGTGTGTCACGCGCAGTCGCTGGAGCAGGACGCGTCGGATGCGGCTGCCGCCGCCGGCCGCGAGCGAACGCGCGCCGACGCGGCGGCGCGCGCGGCGGAGCTCGCCGCGGACGAGGCGCGCGGCGCGGCGGCGCGGGTGGCGGCGGCGCAGGAGGAGGCAGGGAAGGTTGCCTTGCTGCAGGTAAGCTTGATTGAAATTGTGTTTCGAATATCTCTATCTTTTGAAACTGGCTCCTTTGTCCGCAAGCCGAAGCGTGGCTGCATTGCACCTGCGACCAGGCGCAGTCCTGGACAGCAGGCACGTGCCGCCAGGATGAGAATCCCATTGTGCCCTCGCCACCGCTTTGGGATGGACGGCAGGCGGAGTGCGGCCGGCTGCGGGAGGCGCGGGACGCGTCCTCGGCGGCGGCGGAGGCCGCGCGGGCGGACTGCGGCGCGCTGCGTGGGGCGCTGAGGGGCGTTGAGGCGCGGCTTGCGGAGTACCAACGGCGGGACGCGGAGGTGCGCGCTGCTGCTGCTGCTGCCATCGCTGCTGCTGCTGCTGCTGCTGCCATCGCTGCTGCTGCCGCCGCTGCTGCTGCTGCTGCTGCTGCTGCTGCTGCTGCTGCTGCTGCTGCTGCTGCTGTTGCATCTGCTTCAGTCCCGATTGGTTTGTCGCAATCCTTTCGTCCGGCGCATGACCTTGCTGTATGTGCATTGGGAGGTGCCCATCAAGAATCTGTGTTGCATGGGGGGAGGGGGACAAGACGCGTCCCCCCCTCCCCTGCGATGTCTTTTCAAAAGCCGCTCCCTTAAGTTACACCTGTCAGCATGATTGGGTCCTGCTAGCATGGTCGCGTCGTGTCCCGTGTCGACAAAGCGCACGCCGCATCGACCGCCCGACCCCGGTTTCAGGTTTACAGCCGTATTCGCGAGGCCATGGAGTTGGCTGAGGAGGCGCGGCTGGAGCGGGACGCGGCGCTCAGCGCGGCAGACGGCAGGTGGGGGCCGGGGCGGGAGGGGCTGGGGGCGGAGAGGCCCCGAGCGCGGGTTTCGGGGTCCAAGCGCAGACGGCTTGAAAGGGGCCTGGGGGAGGAGAGCGTGGCGGGCTTCAGGCGAGGGTGGCAGGGGTGTGCGAATCGCGTGCAATATAACTAAGTAGGTTTTGGGAGGGCAAGGCACTCTCTTGGGGGTTGGGGGGCGGGGTTACCTGCAGGGATGCTTGGCACACGAGCCTGTGCACGTGTGTGAGAGGTTCATGCGGGGGACGAGCGCTTTGGTTTTGGTAGTATAGCGCGGCTGGCCACGCCTGTGGGATACCGTTGTTGGGTCTGGAAAACGCCAAAACCTGAGCCTCGGCAATCCCAAAACCCTGATCCCCGGGAACCCCGACGGCCGCCGCGCGTCCCCAGGGAGCGCGAGATTGCCACGCTGACTCAGCGGCTGGCGGACGCGACGCGCCAGCTGGGCGAGGGCGGCGGCGCGGCCGAGGCGCGACGACGCGCGGATGCGCTGGAGAGACGGGCGGCGGAGGCGGAGGCGGCGCTTGAGGAGGCGTCGAAGCAGGTGCTGCGCCGCAGCCGCACGCGCATCTCACTGCCCTTCCCACCTGCTGCCCGCTCTGCTGCGACTTTGCTTTGAACGAGGCTTGCTTGTGACGCAGCTGCTTTGCAGCTGCTCTCGGGCGGCCGGAAAGGCAGCCAATACGTGACAAGACAGCCTGCGGAATCGGCCGCGGCGCTCGCCGCGCGGGCCGCGCTCACGCCCTCTGCCCCCTACCCCCCTCTTCCAGGCCTGCGATCTGCGCGCGGCCTGCGAGCGCGCGGGGCGGGACAAGGCGTCCCTGCAAAACGAGCTCGCCGCCCTAAGGGAGGCCCTGAGCGACCCCTCAGTCCCTCTGGCTTCCGCTGCTGCGACAGCCGCCGCCGGCAGCTGCTCCCCGGCCCGGCAGGGCGGCGCCGGCGTCGCCGCGCCGCCGGCGGGCGCGCTGGCGGCGCTGCAGGAGCGGCTGGCGGCGGCGGAGCGCGCGGCGGAGGCGGC
>NW_014008742.1:0-3826 GCF_000611645.1 Monoraphidium neglectum | reverse complement strand
GGCCGCCGCAGCGCTCGCGCCCCGCGAGCCGCGCGCGCGCCGCGCTCGCCGAGCTCGCCGCCGCCGCGGCACCCGCGGCCGCCGCCGCGCTGCGGCTCGCGAAAACGTCGTCCATCCTGTTCGTGGGCGCAGCGGCCGACCTGCTGCGGTACCCGGTGCTGACTGCAGGCCTGCGGGCGCGCGGGGGCGTGCGGGCGCTCAAGGTGGTGATCTCAGATCTGGGCGAGTCGCTGGCGATGGCGGTTCAGGGCGGGTGCACCTGCATCTGCTCGCTGGCGGGCGCCGCGTCATTGACCATCATGGCGCTCCGGTTGGAAGAAGCGCAGCACGGGGGCGGCGGGCACCCGACGCCGTCGCCACAAGGCAAGCAGGCGTCGGCGGTGCTGAGCGCAGCCGCGTTCGGGCTCAAACAGGTGCGGAAAATCCCGCCGGGGGCCATTAGGGCACGCACTACGGGCGCTGCTTGAAAAGCACAGCCGAAGGGGCCTTGAAAGGCGACGCGCCTGCCTGCCTTGCGCCCATCGCGTGTTCCCCTGTGTCGTATTGGCCAGACCACCCGTGCAACTGAGACAGGTGAAACCCTAGACTTCCCTCACCCCTTCCCGTTCCCTCTGGCGCCGCAAACAGCACCCCTACGACGACCCAGACGCGCGGGCCCGCATCCTCCGGCGCGTCGGCCCCTGGATCGCCGCCGCCGGCGGCGGCGAGGGCCTGGCCACTCGGCTCGCGGCCGAGCGGAGGCTGCTGCGGGCGCTGGCAGACGCGGCGCTCGCGCCGTCAGCGGAGGGGTCGGCCGAGGACAAGCTTGCCGACGTCGGCGGGCCCGGCGGGGGGCCAGGCCCCGGCGCGCCGCGCGGCGGAGCGGTGCGGCGCGGCGCGGCGGCTCTTGCTGCTGACGGCGGCGGCGGACGAGGAGGTCGCAGGGGAAGCGAGGGAGGCGGCCGAGGCGCTGTTTGGGGCCGATGTGGTGGCGCGGTTCGGCTTTGCTGCCGCCGTTGTGGCCGTGGCGGGGCCCCTGCCACAACCTCGGCAGGCAGCTGAGCAGGCGGCAGGTCAGCAAGACGCGGCAACGCCGCTCCCAATCTGGACCAACAGTGCAGGCAGCGGCGGCTATGGCCACAGCAACGGCGCCAGCGCGAGCGGCGGCGGGAGGGGCGGGGGCGCTACAGGGCAGGGCGGCGGCTGCGGGCACTGCGGCAGGACAAAGGCGGAGGGCTCCAAGCTGCGCATGTGCCAGGGCTGCGGTACGACGCAGTACTGCGACACCTCTTGGCAACGGGCCGCATGGGCAGGCCACAAGGCCGCATGCCGGGCAGCGCCGACATTGTCGTCGGGTGTCAAAAGTGGGAGGTAGCTGCTGGCAGCTGCGGGTGTAGGAGGCGCTGTGCTTCCACGCCAGAACCTGTAAAGCAAGGTGCTGCTGCATGACGGTCCAAACCTGGAGTGCGACGTTCCACTTGAGCAAGCGAAATCAATCATGGACGTTGTGTGTCACCTTGCTCTGGGCGAGTGACCAAGCGGATGAGTTTGTGTCACCTGCAAGCTGACTCCGCGCCAGTCCGGTGCTGCAAATGAAAGGATACCTCAACCATCTGGGAGTCTTATCTACACGAGTCGAATGTTGTGGGCAGGAGAAGCAGACAGCCCAAACAGGACCACTCTCCTCATCTGCGGTCATCTGTTGTGGCCGGGCAGCTGCCCCTCAGGGGGCCCGCGGCATCGACCACAGTGTGCCCTCTTGTAGTGCCAGCAGCTCCTCGTTCGAAACCTGTGGTCGGCAAGCAGGCTGTTACTTGTTGAATCGAATGTATTGCCTGTTTCGAAGGCCAAGGGCGTGCTCCGCGAGCGACGTGTGACCCTTGCTGCCAAGCCAGATAACCCACACTATATGTTACCTTGTACAAGCTTACGATTACACAATCTGATCAGTCTCGGGCTGCCACGGAGGCTTACTGCAGTGTGGTGCAGGTGTGAGCGTCGCTGTGCGACCTGCTGACCAGCCGCGCGTGAGCGCACCATGCGCCCGGCCGCCGCAGCCGCAACCATGCTGAAGCGCATCCGGAGCCGATGGCACTGCCATCCAATGCTGCGCCGAGGCGCGGTGGGCGTCATCGGCGCGGCGTTTTTGCTGGTGGTGGCGCGCTTGGCCCTGGATGTGGAGACGCTGACGTGGCGGTGCGTCGCAGGCCGACGCGTAGTGTTGATGACTGTCAGCGCCTGATGCAGCCGCAACAGCTGACGAGGCTCTTGGATCCCGTCGGCATGCTCACCCCTCCCTCGGCCACGTCCAAGGCTCGGTGCATTTTGGCGCTCCTGCCAGCAACAGACCGATCACAGGCCCCCGGACTGCCCTCGCCCGCGCCCTCAACGCGCCGCGTCCCCGCCCTCGCCCAGGGGCGCCATCCGGCTCGACCACCGCCACGGCTGCTGCGGCGTCGAGGCGCAGTGGCGCAGGGTAGAGGCTCAGAAGGCGTCGATGCCAAAGGCACGGGAGTTTGACGGCCTGACCGCACGGCAGCTGAGGGGGCGGCTGCCGATCTGGGTGATCTCGCTGGCGAGCGCCACAGACCGGCGCGCGAACGTCATCCGCAACATGCAGGCAGAAGGTGCGTCGCCGCCGCGTGGTTCGCCTGGTGTCGCCAGCCGCTGCAAGCGTGCTGCTTCCCGCTGCTTGCTGACGGGGCCAGCGCTGAGCTTCTGGGGCCACTCGCGGCCGCCTGTGCCTCTGTTTGCGCCATCATTTCTTGCCGCCTTCTGTTGAGGGCAACGAGGTTGGCCCATACCACAGCCGTGCGCGGCAACTGCCCCCAGGCGCCGGCAGCCACGCAGCAGCCGGCCTCAGCAACCCAGGTGGCTGGCAGCCAACCGGCCTCCAAAAGCAGTTGCTCACCAACGCCATGGCGTAATCTGGCGGACGAGATGACACGATTATTCTTGCTGTTTGCCGCTCTCCTGTATCAACAACAATCAGGCGTCGATGTTGAGCTAGTAGACGCTTTGGACGGCCGCAACGCGTCCACACCCGATGACGACGTACAAGAGTGAGGCCTGGCACACATTGCCTGGGCTGAGGCCCTACGACGCCGGCGTCGGAGCCCGCAAGGGTAGCCGGATGCTGAGGGGCCACGTAGGCGGCGGATTGCGCTCAAAGGCTGCTTGCAACGTGGTGGCCCGCATTGCAGCGTGCGACCACGGGCGATGCTGCCCTGTGTGCTGGGCATCTCCCCCTCACCCCCTCACCCGACTCCCGCTGCCGGCCCTGACTTGCAGGTACATTGCCGGGGTGCGGCTGTGGATGTGGCGCCGAGGGCAGCCTCATTTCAGGGCCAAGGTGGGTAGGAAAGTGCAGCCCAGCAGCTTGCACAGCTGGGTGGCTTGCGCTGCTCCCTATCCGCCAGCCTTGTGCGGGCGACTGCGCCTCAGCTGATGGAGACGCCACTGGTTGCACGACCTTCGTTCAGCAACCCTGTTGCAGGACATCAATACTCGTAATGAATGCTTTTATTCATGAATATGTGAAAATTCATGAAAATGTGAAAAACAATTGATACAAGGCAAACAAACCCCTTGCATTGTGCTTGACTTCAAACCCAAGGTCGCTGTTGACGTGTCGCACTACCGCCTGCTGGAGCGCGTCGTCGCGCTGGGCCGCCCCGCAGTCATCCTTGAGGATGACGCCCACATACGGCCGTCGATTAGGGACGTGAGGAGCCCATCCAATGTCTCCGGCGGCACAAGCGGCGCGGCGGCGCCCGGCGGCGCGGCGCCTGCAGCGAGCGGCAGCGGCCCGGCGGGCTCGCCGCCCGCGGCTGCAGCAGGCGCGGCC
>NW_014008743.1:0-3828 GCF_000611645.1 Monoraphidium neglectum | reverse complement strand
GGCGCGCGCCCCGGAGCCGCAGGTGGCGCTGAGCGCGGACTGCACGACGCTCACGATCACGAAGCTGGTGTGAGTGCCCCGCGGCGCCGGGCGAGGGGCGCGGGGCCCGGGCGCGGCGGGCCGGTTCGAGGGCGGCAGGCCGCCGCATCCGCCATGCGGCCGGCTGGCGGGTCGTCGATCACCCCAGAAGGTGCCCCAGTGGCGCCGCCTCGGTTGGTGCCGCCATGGTGGTCATCATGCCCTGCCGCAATCTGTGAGGTGCCCCCTCGCATTCGCCTGCCCGCCATCCGCCCAACCCCGACCCCTCAGGATCCCCCACCAGGTGCTGTACGGCCCCACCCCCGCTGACGCCGCCGTCGACATCGGCCTGAAGCTCGGCGGCGTGCTGGTCGAGGCGCGGCCCCCGCCGCGCCTGCAGCTGTCCGCGGGGCGGCCGGCGCGCATCAGGGGGGACGGCTACCTGGGGGCCACCACCGCGGGCGCGCACAGCGTGGTGCCGGGGCAGCGGGTCGGCGACATACTGGCAGAGCTTCACGACGCGAGCGGCAACCTGTGTCTGCAGGTAATCTTGATTCAGGGTTCAGGGTTTAGGTCCGGATCGGGGCTCGAGGTGCTGCTTCGAAGGACCTGCGCCGGCGCCAGGGCCACAGCCGGGGGCGGGGCCACGGCCGGGGCTCTGCCGGCGGGGTGCGTCGCGTCGCGCCACCCTCGCCCGTCCCCACGGCGCGGGGGCGGCGGCCTCGTACCTGCCTCCCCCTCCTCTCGCTCCCAACTCCCCAGCGTGTCGAGGCGGAGGTCACGTTTGACCCTGAAGATGCGGTGGAAGTCGAACGGATGCCCACGCGCGGCAAGGGCGTCGGCGCGCCCTCGCCCTTGGCGCTCGAATTCGTGAATGGTGCGCGCCCGCGGCGGGCGCCTGCGGGGGCGTAGGGGTGGCGCGGAAGGGGCGCGTTGCGTCATGCACGGCTGGCCTCCGGCTCGGCGCGGACCCCTGGGGATTGCGATTCAGGGCCGTCGCGCGCCCTGCGGCTCGCCCCGCCCCCTCACAGGCCAGCTGCGGGTGGCGAACCGGTTCACGGTGTCGGGCAGGCCGGGCCAGGGCTTTGTGATGATGATTTCCGCCAAGCTGGCGGACTCTGACGGGTGAGGGCCGAAGACGATGGATGGGCGCCGACCGACGCGCCCGACCCGCCCCTTGTGGCCGCTGTCGAAGTAGACAGCCGAACTGCGCCCTCGTCGCCCACTTTTCGCCCCTCTTCCACGGGCCGTCCACCTCTGACGCGCGCCGACGCTGCCCCGCGCGCGCCGCCCGCAGGAGCGGGAGGGCTCTGGCCCCGCTGGTGACTCACTTCAGGATTCAGCGCATGCACCTGGCGCTCAACCACGCGACGCTACTGCCACTGGCAAACTGCGGCAGGTGCGTGCGGGTCTGCCGGGCCAGCAGCCTGCCCGTCATGCGACTGCATCAGTTAATGACGTTCTGCGACGGAACTTGTCGCCTGAAACCTGTTTTCTATGGCCTTGGGCAGTGCGTGCATGTGCATGTGGACGGGGGCGCTTGCAGGTGTTGGTGGGCATGGCTGCGCATGGCGTATCGTTGCTGACCCATGTTCGACTCCCACCCCTCCTGACAATCACAGGATGGAAGGCCCGGATGGCATTGACACGTTTGTCCTCAACACATGTGGGCGGCGTGCGGGCTTTGCGCAGCTGCGGCTGCAGCCCGCCCTCCGAAACGCATGCCCAATATTGCTTAATTGCCGATGGAGCGAGCTGCGTTCCCTCCTGCCTGCGCCGGCCGCCCGCGGCCTCGGACCCCCCAGGTCCCCGGCACCCCTGCGATCCAGAACTTGCACTTGATTTGCGCCGCCGGCAACCGGCACTGCATAAGCAGACGGCGAGCGGCCTCGCACATGCGGAAGCCTCGCCTTGTCAAACTTTTCCACTTTGCAGGGGAGCAGCCGCAGCATCACGGCAGAAACTACTCGGCCCTGGAGGGCGTGCCCAGGTTGCTGCTCGAGGCGTTTGAGTCGAGGGATGACGTCATCCGCGGCGTGGTGCGCTGCGCGAAATGGGCGCCGGGGTCCCTTACTCCTCGGGCCGCCCCTCCGGCCTGGCCCGGCCCCATTCAACCATCTGGGCACGATTGGCAGTTGCGCAAAGCCGCTGGTGATGCTCGCCATCGCATCAGCGCCTGTCCATGCGCTCTCCAACAGCCTGCTTGCAGGAGCCTGTGTAGTGTCCCGAGCTGGCTCTTTTGCTTGGTATACGCAGCAGTGTCGCCAACATGCACACTCTCAAACGCGCAGGTTCAGGCCTGCTACGTGCGGCCCACTGGGGAGGTGCTGCGCGAGGGGAAGATGCCCAAGCAGCTGCTGCTCGACGCCATCAACAGGTGTGCGCCCCCTGCCCGGCGGTCCTGCTGGCGCCTTGCACTTTCTTTTCTGCGCGAGCCCCGTGTGCTTGACCCACCTGAGCCCTTGGCTTGAAGCGTCCAAAATAAGTATCCAAAACTATCCCTGCAGGCACATGGATCAGCCGCCCATGGTCAACGATGTGTACGAGGCCGGCTTTGTCATCGACCCCAGCAAGGTGCGTGCACGCGCGCATGTGTAGGGCCGCTCGGCTGGTCGCAGCTGGGGCGCCCCAGGCACTGCCCCCCCCCCCCCAGCAATGTTCCGCGCCACGCAGGGGCCGGCTCGCGCACTGGCCAAGCCGTTGCTGCTTGTAACCATGTGTGGATATACATTGGGACCCAACAATGCGTTTGCCATCGTGGCCAACCAACTGCTCCGCCGACCACGCGGCGCATAACTTCCAGCAAGCTCACCAACCAAGCGACTTGCAACACGACTGCTGGTGCAGGCCAAGCACCTGAGCGACCTCGAGATTACGATCTGCAACGAGGAGGACATGCACGACCCCGACTTTTGCGCGCCGGTCAAGGTGCGGTCAAGGCGGCGGGCGGCGGCGAGGGGGGGGCGAGCCTGCCAGCCCCACCTGACTGGGCTTGCTGCACATTTGAGCGCCTTCTCTGAGCGGCGTTGGCTTGTCATCGGCACCGTGCGCCTCACAAAGGCACTAGATGCTGAGCGGCGCCACCCTCACCTTCAAAGCCTGGCTGAGCCGGATCAGGGCACCGCTGCTTCAGCGGGTGCACTGCCGCCGGCGCCGGCGCGGCTGAGGTCTCCTCGCGCCCCCTGCGGTCCTCCCCTCAACCCCAGCTGCTTCGCGATGGCGAGCCCGTCGCCGCCGGGTCCCTCGGCATCCGCGGCGGCAAGATGTCTCTGCCGCGCCTCGCGCTGCCGCCGGCGTGGTTTGGGCCCCACAACGCGGCGTGCGTCGAGTTTGACCTGCGGGACGCGCGCCACGAGGATTTCTCATACGGAAAGTTCTGGGTCCGCCACCGCCGCGCGGCGGCGCGCCTCGCGATCCTGCCGGCCGGCCGGCTCTTCGAGGGCACGCGCGTGGTCGTGCCGAGCGGCGCCGGCGGCGCCGCGCCCGAGGCGCTGCGGCTGCTGCAGCAGGCCGGCGGCGTCCGCGCCGGCGCGGGGCCGGCGTGGGCGGCGTGGCGAGTGGAGGGGCGGGACAGGCCGGTGTACCTGCACCCGCGCACGGCCGCCGTCTCACCGTCGGAGCCGCTGAGCGTGCGGCACGCGGAGACGGCGGTGCTCCACTTTGTGGCGCTGGATCAGGCGGGGTTCCCCTGCCCGCTGACGGCCAGCCAGCAGGCCGCCATGCGGCGCATGCAGCGGCTGGCCGCAGTCGAGCGCCGCGGCGCGGGCGCGAGCGCGGGCGCGGGCGCGACCGCGAGCGCGAGCGCGGGCG
>NW_014008744.1:0-3829 GCF_000611645.1 Monoraphidium neglectum | reverse complement strand
GGCGGGGGCTGGGGGCAGCGGGCGGGGCAGGGGCGGGCTCCGCGGGGGTGCCGTCAAGCTTGACGAGAAAAGAGGGGCAAACGGCGAGCTTCGCGGCGCAGCGGGAAGCTTGGCGCCGCGCCGTCGCGCCGCGAGCCGCGCTTTGGAAAGCATGTCAAAATGCGCGCGTCGCCAGGAGGTGGCGGCGCCCGCACTTGGCGGGGGCCCCGGTGCCAAAAACTCCAAAACGAGGCGACTTTTGGGGGAGCGCCCCCACCCCACCATGAACACGCCCAGGTACTTGTACTCGGTAAAAAGGAACGAGTTGGCGCCCTCGCTGATTGCATCCTGGATGTCCGCCGCCTTCTGGATCACCTGTGCGCGGGGCCGGACGCAGGTTGCAGGGCGCAAGGGGCGCGGGCTGCGGTGACTGACCTGGTTTGACGACTCACGCTCCAGGCGGGCGGGCCCGAGGCGTTGCGCGTGAGGTCACGAAATCGTGTTGACAAGCGCTACAAGCACTCATCGAGCTTGCAAGGGCCCGAATGAGCCACGAGATGTGCGGTTGCTGCGACAGATCATGCCAGCTCGGCATGTGTGCCAGCCCGTCCCCCGAGGCCCGTGGGAACCAAGCAGGTAGATGCCAGGGAGAAAACCGGGCCAAAACGAGGCAGTGCAAACCCTTGCGAGGCAAGACGGAGGCCAGGCCGCCGCGACAAGTTCGCATGCGGGGTGTCGAGACACAGGCTGGCCCGTTGCAGTTGACAGATCCGTGCCTCCAAGGGCCCGTGCCCGCACAAAACAAGATAATTACGCCCCAATGTCTTTCTACGCACCTCGTCGTCGCCCCGCTGCTCCTCCTCGAGCAGGTATGCCCGGTCGCCGCTGCGGAACACGCTGCCACCCGTCATCTGGATCTTGCTGACCCGCTGCCATAAGATGACTGCGAACAGCACGCCCACGGCGGCCGAAGCCGGGATGAGGATGGTTGGCACGAGCGGGTCCATTTCGGATGGCCCCTTGTCGCCTTTATATGCCTAGGCGGACCCTAGCTGGACGCGACGCCGCGTGCTTGATTATCAGCGCTAGATCTGCTTGCAGATCACACACGCTTGCGGGGATTTTTTGCCCGGCAGGTGTGTCTGCTGGCCTAGTATCACCAGTCAGACGTATGAATCAAGTTTCAAATGTGGGACAGCCAATGAGATGTGTTATTGCGCGTTGTGCGCAGAAGAAGCGGAAGAAAGCCGGATCGGTCTTCGGAAGTGCCATTGCGAGGGGCGCACACAAGTGAACTGTCGCTAGCGTATGGTGTGGGCTTTCAGCCGCACTTATAGCTTGTAGCACAGCCCGAAAGGACCCATGTGGCTGGCTGTGGGGTGCGCGTTCGTGCATGTAGGCGACAGGCGGACAACCGCCCGCAGGGGCGACACTGCACTGCGCGTAAACCTTCATGCGCGTCCTGGACAGTGGCGCAAAGTTTGCGAGTCAGGGAAGCTTGTGCAATGGATACCGGGTACAAAGCCTCGGGCCAAAGCTGGTCAAGACGCCAGGGCCGCAGACGCACGATGTACCCTCTGCGGCAGAAGCCCTGAACCCACACCAGCTCAAGGCACAGATGTAGAGCTCACACTGTCAGTGTAGTTCTCTGCAGGTGCCATTCGTTTTTGTGCAGTGAGGCCTGTGTCAGCCCAGTCGCGCCGACCGCGACAAGTTCGCATGCGGGGTGTCGACACACAGGCTGGCCTGTTGCAGTTGACAGATCCGTGCCTCCAAGGGCCCGTGCCCGCACAAAACAAGATGTTTACGCCCCAATGTCTTTCTACGCACCTCGTCGTCGCCCCGCTGCTCCTCCTCGAGCAGGTATGCCCGGTCGCCGCTGCGGAACACGCTGCCACCCGTCATCTGGATCTTGCTGACCCGCTGCCATAAGATGATTGCGAACAGCACGCCCACGGCGGCCGACGCCGGGATGAGGATGGTTGGCACGAGCGGGTCCATTTCGGATGGCCCCTTGTCGCCTTTATATGCCTAGGCGGACCCTAGCTGGACGCGACGCCGCGTGCTTGATTATCAGCGCTAGATCTGCTTGCAGATCACACGCTTGCGGGGATTTTTTGCCCGGCAGGTGTGTCTGCTGGGCTAGTATCACCAGTCAGACGTATGAATCAAGTTTCAAATGTGGGACAGCCAATGAGATGTGTTATTGCGCGGTTGTGCGCAGAAGGAGTGGAAGAAAGCCGGATCGGTCTTCGGAAGTGCCATTGCGAGGGGCGCACACAAGTGAACTGTCGCTAGCGTATGGTGTGGGCTTTCAGCCGCACTTATAGCTTGTAACACAGCCCGAAAGGACCCATGTGGCTGGCTGTGGGGTGCGCGTTCGTGCATGTAGGCGACAGGCGGACAACCGCCGCGCCCGCAGGGGCGACACTGCACTGCGCGTAAACCTTCATGCGCGTCCTGGACAGTGGCGCAAAGTTTGCGAGTCAGGGAAGCTTGTGCAATGGATACCGGGTACAAAGCCTCGGGCCAAAGCTGGTCAAGACGCCGGGGCCGCAGACGCACGATGTACCCTCTGCGGCAGAAGCCCTGAACCCACACCAGCTCAAGGCACAGATGTAGAGCTCACACTGTCAGTGTAGTTCTCTGCAGGTGCCATTCGTTTTTGTGCAGTGAGGCCTGTGTCAGCCCAGTCGCGCCGACCGCGACTGGGGTGGCACAGGCCTCGATGCACAAAAAACGAATGGCACCTGCAGAGAACTACACTTGTCACTGTGAACTCTACATCTAAATTGAGTGCAGCTTTTGGGGGGGGGGATGATTACTGAACGCCTGCAGAAGCAAAGGGTGCGCGCCGGCACGGACCGATACGTGATGACGATCCCGGTGACCTGGATACCATTGGCGGCAGCAGCTGCTGCTGCAGCTGCAGCGAGGCATCAGCAACACGCAGCAGCGACAGCAGAACTCCGGTGGCTGCTGCAACTGAGTCGCTGTGGACGGGAGCTGTGGTTTTGAGAGTCATGATGGTTTGCCGGGCATCCGTCAAGCAAAAGGCCAACTCCACGCCATGGGGCCGCAACTCGTGTTCCCAGCGGGAGCGGGTGCGCCAAGTTGCCGTGGTTCCTGCGGCGGTGCACAACTTGTGCCCCTCATGCATGCTGAAATGCGGGGCATGTCTTGGGGAAAGCGCAGCCTCGTGCACGGACAGCACTTGCCCTGAAATCATGAAAAGGAGGCTCCTCAACAGTGAATGACGACGTGCACCAGCCGCATGCAGGGTTGAAATTGCAGGACAACAGACTCATCATAGGCGCACCAGTGGCCACGCCCCATGCCTAGTGTTTTGCACCAGGCTCCTTGGAATGACCGAGGCGTTGTACTCTGCACCAGTTTTCTCCTCCAAGGGCCCCTCCTGCCCCAACCTGCCTTCACCAATCACGCATCCCGCGTTCTGCTCCAAGGCGCACCTGCTGCATGGCAAGCAGGGCAACACCTTGACATCATGCCTGGCTGCCTGAGCATGCAGTGTGCCGCATGCACGGCCAGCTCAGCAACCCTTGTCCCCTGTGTAGTTCAGTTAAGCGCCAAGGTCAGATTTTACATGTCAAGGGGGCACTGCAACCGTGCTGGCAAGGGAGCATTGCCTGTGCCGATTGTCGCCGCTGCCGCAAGCCTGGGCGCCGCCCCGATTGCGGCCCCTGCCAGCAAGCGCCGCGCATGGGGTCCTGTGTGCGCACCATGCTCAACACATCAACAGTCATAACACGAGCAAGCCCGGGGAGGCGGCGGCTGCCCGCAAAACACATGCACATGTGGCCGCAGCCTGCTTTGCCGCTGCTAAAGTTTC
>NW_014008745.1:0-3829 GCF_000611645.1 Monoraphidium neglectum | reverse complement strand
GCCCCCGCCCAGCTCTCCCCCCTTGTGGCCACGAACGCGGTGCACCCCCGCCCCCGCACCCCCCCTTTGGCAGGTGCTGCTAGCGTCGGGCCGCCTGGGCTGCGCCATAGAAGCGATGCAGGTGGTGGGCATGGTCTCCACTGACAGCATATTCTACAACCCGCGGTGAGGGCGCCCGGGGGCGTGTTGCCGGAAGTTGGGCAGGCACGGGGGCTGGGTGTGCCCGGGGGCGCCCGCCAGAACGCGAGCTGCAGCGTTTGCACACAAACGGCATGAATCCATCCCAAGCGCCCCCAAGAGCAGGTGCAACCAGGAAAGGTGCTCCCCCATCAATTGGGCAACTGCAAGCGTCGTGGCTCGCTCCCCTGGCCGGCCGGCCTCGCCCGTGCCACTCGACCCCTCAACCGACCCCCACCACCACCCATGCATTACTCATGACGCGAGCGGGCCACCCCCAAGCCCAGGATCTCAGCGCCCTAAAACCTCAAGATATTCCCCCCCCCCCGCCACCTGCTGCCAGTGCTACCTCACGACCACCTCGCCCCGCCCACCCCGCCGCCGCGCAGCAACAAGCGCGAGGAGGTGGCCGCGGTTCGCGCCAAGTTTGTGTCACAGGAGGGGGACCACCTCACCCTGCTGGCGGTGCTCAGGGCGTACTTGCAGGTGGTGGTGCTCGATGCAGGCTCTTTGTGTGTGTGTGTGATGGTGTGTGTTGTGTGTTTGTGTGCGTGTGTGTAAGAGTCTCTCTGTGTGTGTTGAATGCTGTCTGTGTGTGTGTCGGTGTGTGTGTGTGTGTTGTGTGCACCTGAGCGATTCGCAAAGCTGCCGAGCTTGACGAGACGCCTGGCAATGCCAGCCGTGCTGCAGGCTCTCCTCAGCACGCACCCTGGTGAGCACGCCTGCTTGATACTTGAGGGATACTCGAGAGCCGCACAGCCACCGCCCCACCGCCCATGGGGCTGCTCCGCAATCCCAGGTGCCGCGGAAGCAGCAGGCAAACTGGGCGTCAGACAATTTCGTCAACCTCAGGTGCGGACGCGTGCGGCAGTCGCTCCCTCAATGTAACTATCTGCACCCTACCCAACCTCTACTTTCCTCCTCAGCCCCAACCCCGCTGCCTTTTTAGACCCTCTGCTGGGGCTCCTCTCGACCCCCTTTCAACCCCGCTGTTCCTCATCTCTTTGACCCTCAAACCCCCCACTGCTGACGTCACGCTGACGTCGCCCCACCAGCCGATCCCGCAGCCCCCGTGGCGACCCTCCTCACGGCACGCCCCTCGTCTGTGTCACTGAGACATCACTATGACATCATCGCAGGTCCGTCCGCAAGGCCCTGGACATATACCACCAGCTGGAGGGCCACCTGGCGGCGCTCGACGTGCCCATCAAGTCGTGCGGCGCAGACCCCGCGCCGCTGCAGCGGGCGCTCGTTTCCGGCCTGTTCCCGCACGCTGCGCGGCGGCAGCCCGACGGCGGGTGGGTGCGCCGATTGATTTCCAGCCAGCTGGGCACGCGCACAACAGCACACGCCTCTGTGAATTTCATCATGGCCGCTCTGCCGAGCCCGTGTCTGGCGGTCGCGCGTGCCGGAAAGGCGCGGCGGGGCGATATCTTTAGTCTGCTTTGAGCAACAACCAGGAGGCCCTGCGTCCGCCTTGCAGCCCTGCCTTGCATTCGCCCTTGCAGCGTTCGCACTGAAAGCCCCGGCACCACTCTTGCCCCACCTTCCCCGCAGCTACCGCGTGATCGCCACGGGCCAGCTGGTCCACCTCCACCCCTCCAGCGTGCTGTGCGGCAAGCGGCCAGAGTGCGTCGTCTTCAACGAGCTGGTGGGTTGAGACATCCAAAACCAGGTCGCATGTTTGCATCCGAATTCGACACAACACAGCCGGTCGTGCTGTCAAAGGTCTGTGCCTGTGACAGACGCTGCCTGGAATCAGGCTTGCACTTGAAAATGTGCTGATGTGTACGTGCATAACGCAGTCTTGCTTGTCCTGATTTGTTTGTCATCCAAAGCGTGCCTGTGGACGGCACATCATGCATCGTAGGTGCGGACCACCAAGCAGTACGCGCGCGAGGCGTGCCGGATCGAGCCCGCATGGCTGCCCGAGCTGGCGCCCGCCTTCTTCGCGGCCAAGGCCGGCGCCGCGGCGGGTGCCGTGGAGCAGCGCGCGGGCCCCGGCGGGGGCGGGGCGGGGTAACTCATGCGCAGCGGCGGACACAGCGAGAGCAGCGGAACGCGGGGCGGCAGTCCAGGTGCATGGGTTCTAGCAACACTACTGCTGGCAGTTCAGCCAAAAGGCGCCTATCGTATGCTTTGCTAACCTGGGACATTGAGCAGTTGGCACCCCCGTGGGCAAATCCCGCTCGGGAAAGCCGCTCGTGGGCACGTGCACCCCGTCTCCTGGTCACCTGTCACCTCATTGACGAAGGACATAGCAACATTGTCTGGACACAATTAAATCAATCGAAACATCGAACATCAGCTGTTTGGGCTGATCTGGCCCGGCACATGGCAGTCTGAGAGCAGTGGTCGGCACCCAGGGCCTCCGACACGATGGTAGGCGCTTATCGTGAAGAATCAGGCAGCGATGAGGAGCCCCTGCTGGTCGACGAGGCCCCACCTCGCAAGAAGCGCAGCACTCTGTTCGCCGTCTGCCCGTTCATCCTTGGGTGAGCCTAGGATTATGTTTTATGCGATGTATCTACCACGAGGCTGTCGATGGGAGGCGCGGCTGCTGGCAGTAGACTGCCACATGCCGACGCAGCGGCTGCGCAAGCACGGTCGCAGGCGATGCTTTAGTGCATTGTCAGCATGAGCGCTTTAGGGCTGGTTGCATATGCCGCACACACAGCAACGAAATTATCAAAGCTTTTTTGCTGCGGCCCTTATGACGTCGGGGGCGTTTCAAGTGTTTTGGCGGCTGCATGCCCTTGGCGGTTGCCCCAATGGGCCTGCGGCGGCTGCCAGCCACTGTGCGCTGCGGCCGGTCGGCCCCACCCACCCACCCTGGGCGCCGCACCGCCAGACACGCGCCGTCGCTGCCACCTGCGCGGAACCCAACTTCCATGGAGCCAGCGGCATGCGTGGCTGATTCGCCACATTTCAGTCGTCCCCGCATGCGCCCGGCCCCGCCCTGACGCTTATCCCACACACCTGCTGCCGCCGCTCCCCCCTGGCCTTTCCCCCCTCTGCATGCCTCAGGAACGAGCTCTGTGAAAGGTGAGCCCCTCGGATACCAAATTGCACCGTAGTCTGCCGGCACGCAGGCGTGGCAGCGGCAGTCCGACTGGGGAGGCGGCCGCTCTGCCTGGCTGCTCTGGCCGCGCTCAAGCATGCGTTATGCGTGCGGCCATGTCGCAGTCCATGCCGCAGCACGCTCGACCCAACCCGCCGCCCCGCCCACACCTCGCTGTCCCTTTCGCCCTCTCACACCTCTCAGGCTCGCCTACTGTGAGTGATCCGCCACACGGGCCTGGCCTGCTGTCCTCGCCCTGAGCCAAGGCCCCCCGATCCTGGCCCCGCTGCTGTCCCGACCTGCGCCCCAGCTTGCATGTGGTTTCCACCCTGCACCTCCCATTCTTGCCTCTTGACGCGGCGCTTCCCTTGTCTCCCGCTTGCAAAACTTCATCAGATGGCCTCGCCACTAACCTCATCACGTACCTCACGCGAATCATGGGCATCGACGCCGCGGCCGCCGCCATCGCGGTGCGCACATGCGCGCGCGTGTGCAGCACATGGAATGCTGGCGCGAGCAAACCCTTTGCGCTTGCAGCGCCCATGTGTCGCACAATCCTGCGGTTGGTGCATTCTTTGGGGTGTAGTAAAC
>NW_014008746.1:0-3836 GCF_000611645.1 Monoraphidium neglectum | reverse complement strand
CCTCCATAGTGCAAGCCTCCTCCTGACCACTTAACCCTCACCCCGCCCAAACAAACCACACCCAGACCTGGTGCCGCGCGAGGTGGGTGAGAAGTGGCTCAAGTACTACCGCCAGGAGCTGCCCGCAGTGGCCTTCAAGGCCAGCACGCAGCAGCAGGCCGGCGGCCCGGGCGCGGGCGCGCGCGGCGGCAAGGGCGCCAAGGCGTCCTCTGCGGCGGGTGCGCTTCCATGCACGAGCGCACATGATCAGGAGCTTGGCAGGTCTTGTTCTGGTCAGCCAACCGGTGTTCCCTGAGGGGGCTGGCGTCGCGGCCGTTGGGTCGTGTTTTTGCGCCTGAGGCGGCGCGCGCAGCATGCCATAGAAAGAGTTGATTGAAACCTCTTGATACCCTGGTGTGGAAAGGCGGGGCTGACCGTGCTCGCGTGCTGCTTGCCGCCTTGCCGCCCGCCGCAGACGTGGGCAGCGGCTGCCTGGGGGCGGACACGCTGCTGCAGCTGCTTAAGAATTACGCGCGCAGCAGGTGCGGCTCAAAAAGGGCCCGCGGCGGTTGGGGCGGGGGGTTGCAAACCAGGGGTGGCGGACGGCAGAGGGTCTCCGCAGGCGCGGCCCCGCTACCTGTCTTGGTCCTCCTCAGCGCCCCACTCCACCTGCTGACTTAGGTGTGTCTGCATGTCTTTATGTTGAACTGCCGCAACAACCACGCCCTGGTCGTCGCTCTGACTGCCCTAAACACGCCACAATTTCCGCAGATCCACTCGCATAGCCACACCCAAGTCAACCGTCCTGCCCCCCCCCATACACACCCCATCCAAGCCCCTTCCATGCACCCCCACCCATATCCCACCCCCAGTGCCCACATCAACACCAGCACACACCCCACCCAAACCCCATCAATGCACCCAACCACCCCAAACCAACGCCCCAACCCCCAGGGGCATCAAGACGAGCATCACAGTGGGCGTGGTGGGCCTGCCCAACGTCGGCAAGTCCTCGCTCATCAACAGCCTCAAGCGCTCGCGCGTCGCGCAGGTAGGTTGGTTAACTTTTTTTGTCAACCACTTTTAAACCCCAAATGATTTGAGATAAACCAGTATGTAAAGTCCAGTGGATCTTCTTTCCCAGCGTAAAAACTATGTTATCCCCTGGGATCGAACCTGCGCCTCTTGTGTTGCAAATTGTCACCCCCAGGTCGGCAACACGCCAGGCGTCACCAGGGGCGTGCAGGAGGTGGTGCTCGACAAGACCATCCGCCTGCTCGACTCCCCGGGCGTCATCTTCAGTGCTGATGACGACGCCGCGGCCGCGCTGCGCAACTCGGTCAAGGTGAGGGGGTGTGAAGGGGGTGTCGGGTGGGGGATGGGGGCATGTTTGTGGGGGGCGTGCGCCAGCAGCGGCCGCCGCATGTGGCCTGTCAGGGTGCGGGCACGTGTTTGGTGGCCGCCTGCTGCCTGGTTCCGCGCCGTGTCGTCGCGGTCGGCAGGGCTCCGGCTGCACAGCCCGCGCCGCATGTCCGGGCGTGCCCGGGGCGCTTGTGTCGGCCGGGGCGCGTTCCCATCATCACCCATCGCCGTGCCGCCCCCTGCTGACCCTCAAGCCACGGCCCCCGTCGGCCGCCGCCCCCACCTCCCAACACCCCGCCGACGCCCCGGCCCCTTGCCCTCTGGCCAGGTGGAGCGGCTGGCGGACCCCCTGGCCCCCGTGGCTGTCATTCTGCAGCGCGTCCCCAAGAAGCAGCTCATGGCGGTCTACAAGGTGCGGCCGCGGACATGACCTCATCCGGCGCGATCGGATCTGATCTGATCTGATCTGACTTGCTCTGAGGCCGCATTGGATGCGGCGGCCGAGCCCGGGGAGTCGGGGGCCGAGCGGGGCAGCTGCCTGGAAGCTGCGGCGGCTGGATGGGAAGAAGACGGACGGCGGCGGGTTTCTGCTGCCGCGACGCGCCACGGTCCGCCCTGCCCTTTCGGCCTCAAATCGGGCCCTGATCTGGCCCCTAAGCCGACCGCCGCGGCCGGCCCCCCCTCTTCCCCCAGATCGCGTCTTTTGCTGACGTGGACGAGTTCCTGCGGCTCATCGCGGCGGCGCGCGGCAAGCTCAAGCGCGGGGGCATCCCTGACATGACGGTGCGGCGCGCCTCCTCAATATGCGCGCGGACGCGCGCGCACACACGCAAACACACGCGCACACACGTACCCACACGCACATATACACACATACACACACACACAAACACACACATGCACGCACACACGCACACGCGCACACACACACACCCACGCACACACATACACGCACTCCCACCCCCTCGCGCGCAGGCCGCGGCGCGCATCGTGCTGCAGGACTGGAACGGCGGCGTCATCCCCTTCTACACGCTGCCCCCCAGCCGCGGCAACGAGGAGCACGAGAGTGCGGCCGTGGTCGCGGGCTGGGCGGCAGAGTTTGACGCCGAGAAGGTGAGCGGGCGCCCGCCTTCCCTCCCAATAGCATGACGCGGCGCGGGCATGACGGGGGGTGCGGGCGGGAGTGGCGGGGGCGTCCTCGAAGGGCGCGGGGCAGGTGGTGGGGGGCGGCTCGGCGCCGCCGTCCTGAGGGCGCGGTTCGTTTGACGTTGGCGGCACCGGTTGGAAGCGACCGCCAGCCGTGCAGCTCACGCGATACATCAGCTGTCCGCTTGCCCAGACCCTTCGCCCAAACCACTGACGATCCGGCCACGATTGTCAAACCTTGCTGTCCGCCCATGCAACCGCCGACCAACCGCCGACAACTGAAACCGCCTGGCCCACCCCCCAGGTGTTCGCGGCCGAGGCGACCGCTGTGATCTCGCAGCTGCCCTCGATGGAGGGCGCCGGCGCCGCCTTCTTCGAGGCGGCCAGCGCCGGCCGCGCGCGCGTCGAGCTGCCCTCCGCGGCGAGCGGCGGCCGCGGCACCTTCGGCGGCGGCGGCGGCGGCGGCGGGGACAGCATGGAGGGCAGCAGCAGCGACGAGGAGGAGGAGGGCGAGGAGGAGGAGGGGGATGGGATGGACGTGGGGGACGGCGGCGGCGGCGCCGCGGCAAGGCGCGGCAAGGCGCCGGCGCCTGCGGCGGCGGCGGCGGCGAAGGCCGCGCTGTATGGGGAAGAGGGCCAGTTTGACCCCCGCAAGGTGCGCGCCGAGAAGAAGGCCCGGAAGAAGTCCAAGGTTGCGGCCGCGGCACCCGAGGTTCCGGCGGAGGGCGGCGACGGCAGCGATTTCGATTTTGACGAAGCAAACGAGGCCGACGGCGGCAGCGGCGGCGGCAGCGCCAGCGGCAGCGGCAGCGACGAGGAGTATGGGGCGGGCGGCGGCGGAGAGGATGCTGACAGGGCGTATGCCGATGCAATGGAGGGGTCTGATCTGGAGGAGGAGGGCGGCGGCGGCGACGACTGAGTAGAGGGATCGCGGTCGGGGTCGCGACCCCGGGTGGCGGCAGCCGGGCCGCTTTTCTTTTTTCGGGTCCTGTCAGCTTGAGGCCGCCAACCCGTCGCCTGTGGTCGCGCTTCAGGCGGGCTTGAGGCAAAATGTCTTTCTCTGTTTTTCTGCGTCTCTCGCGCACTTTGGGGCTGCGCATGCAGTTCGTTTGGTCTCTGCACTGCAAGCGTTCGAAGCCCGGCGATCGACGGGCTCCCGCGCGCGCGCGGCCGCACCTGTGCAAACGCTGCACCGCGCAGCACACGCCGCTGTTACAGAAACTCCCAACTCAGCAGGCAAGCGCCGACGCCCGGCGCCGGGAACCAGCAGGCACAAGGCATGAGCCAGCGGGGCCAGGAGCCGCAAAGGAGTCACAACGCCATGCGGGTGGCGCGGCCCGCCCTGCCTG
>NW_014008747.1:0-3835 GCF_000611645.1 Monoraphidium neglectum | reverse complement strand
GTTGACTGCGGTCAGCAAGACGCCTGCAAAGAAAGGCAAGCTCACTGGATGGGTCCTATTTTCTACCGTTTTTACCCAGGTTGTGCCGTCAAAAGGGCGCCGCAGGCACTGTACTGTCAGCCCCCCTCCCTGCCTGCCCTCTCGTGAAACCCCGTTGCTGCGCTGGCAACCGCTCCCCCCGCGACACCCACACTCACCCGCTGGTGCACCTCCTCCACACTGCCCGACGCGTCCACGTCGACAAATGATGAGTCGCGCACCTCGGCAAAGACACCCCGCACCTGGGCGTGGGTCAGGGTCAAACAAACAGGCACAATGGGGGTTTCGCGCCGCTGCACATCAGACTCGATCACGCTGCCTGCACGTGCCGCCTAGAGAACAGGGCTGACATCAGCGCGGACCACCGACTCCTAATGGGCCGCAGCAAGGCACCTGCATGTGAGACCCCTGGGTACAGACGGCCCCTGACGGCCCCCATTTCCCTGGGCCCCGCGCCCCCCCTCCCAGCCACCCCTGATTCCCCACCTGCTCCTGGAAGCCGGCCTCCTCGTACCGCTCCCCGCCAAAGCCGCCGCGCGCCGCAGCCGCCCCGGGGGGCAAAGCCATCCACAGGGTCACGTCCGGCGCGGGCAGGCCTTGGAGGGGTTGCCGGGTTCAGGACGTGAGCATTTCATATGCTGTCATTGCATAATCAAGCCGAGACAAACTTTGAGGCTGTGGGGGTGACTGCAGAGCATGCGCATACGCATCTGCCGTTTCTTTCTAGTGCTCACCGGTGTCGGGGGCCTTGCACCATGCGACACCGCAGCCAGGCACCCGCTTGGCAGCCGTGTAGGCCACGCCGCTGTGGGAGGTGCCGAGGAGAAGGCGCCACAGCGGGATCAGGGGAGGCCCGCTTCACGCTGACAGGTGAGAAAGCACAGCGAAGCAGCCGCAGCAGCAAAAACCATATGGGGATGGCTGCACATGGCAGCGCAACGAGTTGCTCCATGCAGGGGCGTGGTTGCTTTTCCCCCCAACCTGTATGCGTATCTGTCCACCACCAGGGTGACGCCCTGCTGCAGCGCCTCCAGCAGGGCGCGGCTGCGCCAGGGGCGCACGACGCGGGGCGCAGCCGCGGTGTGGCGAGCGGATTGGGTTTGACCAAAACACCCTCAAGTTTGGCTTCCTTGGCAGCTCGCGCGGCGAGCCTGCCAACCTCCTGCTTATGATTGGGGTCAACACTGCGATTTGCCCTGCCCATGAGCACGCATCAGCACAAGCACACACCCATCCTGGCTGCCGCCGCCCTTGAAGGCCCCCACCTCTTCTCCCATCTGTTGGCGCTGAACATCATGTGAATGGCCTGGTCGCTCAGGCCTGCTCCGCTCTTGCCGCCCTCCGTGCCGCCCGTGCCGCTGCTGCTGACCGCTGCTGCTGTGGCTGAGAGGTACTCGTCTATGGCCTTGCCCGTCACAGTGCCCTTGCGGTCAGGGAAGCGCCACAGCTCGGCGCGCGTCTGAGGAGAGGGGTGCAGGGGCGGGTGAGTGTGGTTATCCTGGGAAAATATCTGGGTGTGGGTTTGCGAGCGCGGGCGGCAAGCCGGGGCGGACGGCTGCATCCAGGCCCACAGCTGGTGCTCTTCTGCAGAATCCAGGCCTGGCAACTCACCCCCTGTGCGTTGAGCGCCTCCACCAGCTTGGCTGCCTGAGTGGATTTGCCGCTGCGGTCTACGCCCTCAAATAGGATGAACGCGCCACGCGGCGCGCCTGCTGTTGCTGCCATGTTCACAGCTGCACTGCTTGCCCTCCTCTGCACCGTTGCGGCGCAGGCGGTCCGCAGGGCTGGAGCCCGGATCGACTGCAGGGCTGCTACTCGAAAGTATAATTGAATTCAATCACTCCTATCAAGGAAGGGGGGCGTAGAGTACCAACTGCAGGGAGCCCGCGCAACGAGTTCAGATCTGGGAACGTTATATCCGCGACATTTGGTTTTCACGAGTATTTATTCACTGCGTACACCTCCAAAGTACGCACCTTTGCGTTGGTCCCAACATTGCTGTTCCACTTTGTCACCTGCAGCTTCCGTGATCCATGTTGGGCGCTCATTCGTCCGCCACTCTCTATCAGAGTGCCAAGGCACGCAGTCTAATCTGTCCAGCAGCGTCTGCGCAGCAGCGCCCGCCCGGCCGTGCCCCTCATCGCGCTCAAGGGGGGTGTGCTGCGTCGAGGTGCGGCGACTGTCTCAGCATCCCAAGTCATACTCCCCGACGGCGGCGGGCGGCCACGACTGTGATGGCCTCGTCTTCTGGCCGCGAGGCAGGCGGCGGCTTCATTGCAGTGGAGACACTTGATGTATGGCTGTCGCAAAACTCGCCCCCAGGTGAGCAGCTGAGCTCGAGCTCAGCTGGGGGTGCACCTAGCATTGGGCAGACGGCACTCACCAACAATCCTGCACCTCAGCCGCCCAAAGTTGTAGCAGTTGGCATCCCCTGGCGCTGCGGGGTACCCTACGGCCATTACCGCATCTCTGCGCCCCCATCCCCAGCTCAGCGCGTGAAATGGCTGCACCGCGCCCACCCCACCATGGCAGGCCATGGTGCTGAGCTGGCGTCTGCGCTGGGCGCAGTGTCGACATCCATCAAGGCCATAGCAACGCGCGTTGCGCGCGCCGGGCTGGAGGGGCTGTACGGCGTGGCCGGGACGACTGGGGGCAGTGGTGACGCCCAGAAGAAGCTGGATGTTGTGGCGGTGGGTGTGAGGACTGCGTGGTCGCTGCCTGATCAACAGCGAGGGGAGGACGGCAAGGAGTGGAGGGAGGAGCCTCTGCCGATGGTGTTGCCAGCATCCTGTTTGCTGGCCAGTGTTGACGGCGCCTGGGCTCTCGTTTCTCCGCCGGAGGTGCCGGCGCCAGCGGGGTGTCGATGACAGCCTGCGATGTGGCACGCATTGGCCCCTGCACAAAAATGTTGATTGACCTGAAGCTTCCGGCCGCTCCTGCACAGAATGACATCATGAAGGCCCAGCTGGCGGCCTGCGGGGCCGTGGGTGTCCTGGCGAGTGAGGAGGAGGACGGCGCCCTGGTGCTGGGGGATGGCAGGCAAGCTTGATCTGGTGTCGGCTGTGCTCTGCAACTGTTTGGATGTGGCATTCGGCAGGCTTGCGGGGGACCCAGACTGCATAGGGGCGTGTTGCCTGCACACAATTTGTGGCAGCAGGCCTTGATCAGCCCTGCGGCTGACTTTGTAACAAAGTCAGCCATTTTGGCACTCCTGGCCCCGCCTGTCACTGCTCTCTCTCACGCTCTGTATCCCCTGGAATCTGTGGCACCCTGCAACAACCACCCGACTCGCCCACTCTGCACCATGATCCCACCAGGTATGTGCTGGTGTTTGACCCGCTGGATGGGTCGCGCAACATCGATGCAGCCATACCCACGGGTGCGGCCCTGCGATTGTATTCACTTGGGTTGGTCTTTTGCAAAGGGCTGTAGTGAGGTGTGACCATGTTTGCCCCCCCCCCCCTTCGACTCCTCATCGGGTGGCTCAAGCTCCACTGGCTTGCTCGTTCATCTGCCCCTGGTAATCCCTGCCTGCCTCTGTTGCCTTGGAATGTGCAGGCACCATCTTTGGTATCTACGAGCGGCCTCAGGGGGCCTCCCCAGAGGCAGCTGCGCTGCAACCCGGCACCAGGCTCGTTGCAGCGGGGTAAGTCAGCCGGTGACGCGCTCAGCTCCATGCGAAACTCTTGGCGCTCCCCCTGATGGCCCTGCAAAATGTCTTCTGTTTGGCCAAGCCATCGCAGCCTGAGCCCGCGCAAATGTACTCCCCTCTTATCATCACCCCCCACCTGCCCAC
>NW_014008748.1:3547-4460 GCF_000611645.1 Monoraphidium neglectum | reverse complement strand
TGCCAGCGCTGCTCAGCGCACTCATGGTCCCTGAGGGCCATGGGGCCGCATGCAGGCCGCAGGGGGCGTAAGCTCACTCTGCATAACCTCCCTTCAACGTACGGTTTCGACATGCTCGCCCAACCACCGAACATCTCATCCACTTACCCCACCACAATCTCCCCCCCCCCCCCAGATGCGTACCACCGCAGCCTGGCCAAGGCCCTGGCCAAGAGCCTGCAGGGCGGCAGCTACCCCATCGTCATCGCCGACGCACCCTACCCGCGGTAGGACGCAGCCCGGGGACAGGGGGAGAGGGGTGGCCGGAGCCTGGAGAACGCCGACCAGAGCCACGCACGCTAACCAGCAAGCAGCCGTCAGCGCCAATTGGCTTTGTCTGATTGGAGCTGAACACAAGGGCATGCAGGAGCCCTGCATCTTCTCGTGCGCCAGTGGCTGTATGTCCGGCGCCCTCCGCCTTTCCTTCGCCTCCCAGCTCTTTTGGCAAGCTTCCAACACGCCCACAGCCTTTCCCCTCAGTCAGCCAGCCCCCCCTCTTGCACGCGCACGTGTGCGCGCGCGCGCACACACACACACACACACACACACGCACACAGAAACATGCACGCACGCATGCACACGCCCCTCTCCCAACTACTCGCACCCTCCACTCCATCCCCCACAACATCTACATTCCGCCAAACCGCGCCGCAATCCTCCCACCTCGCCCTCCCCCCCCCCCCAACACACTCCATAACCACCGCAATCCCCACAATCCCCGGCCCCCAGTTCGGACCAGGTGCGCGAGGCTTGGGCCCTGGGCCAGGCGGCAGGCTACGAGGTCCTCGTCATGCGGCCGCTGGAGGCAGACGCAGACGCATGCTATGCACGCCTATGCGCCGGCGGCGACGGCGGCGGCGGCAGCGGCGGGGGC
>NW_014008748.1:0-2923 GCF_000611645.1 Monoraphidium neglectum | reverse complement strand
GATGCTGCCGACGTTTGACGCGCTGCCCCTGCTGCGGCCGGAGCTGGCAGGGCCGATAGAGGAGGTGGACATGGAGGAGGAGGGGGGCGCGGGCGGAAGCGCTGATGCTGACGCTGCTGCTGGCGCTGGCGCTGCTGGCACGGGGCGCGGCGGCGGGGCAGCAGGGGGCGGCACCGAGGGGGAGGAGGGGTGGCGGCGGGAGCAGGGGGCCGTTGCGACGTCGGGCGGCGGCGCGCGGTGGGAGGACGGGGCGCGGTTGGAAGAGGAAGCGGACGCGCGCGGCCAAGCGGCGCAGGTCAGCAGGTGGGGCAGCCTGGGTGGCGACGGCGGCGGCGGCGGCGACGGCAGCACTGCGAGCCCCCGCGGCGGGAAGCGGGCGCGGGTGGGCGGCGCGGGCAGCGGTGGCGGGGACGGCCAGGGGGTCGACGCTGCTGAGAAGCAGCGGGATGCGGCGCTGCTGGCCAGCATCGGGGCCGCCCTGAGGCAGCTGGACGACGGGGACGACGGCGGCGGCCGGCCTGATGCTGGCGGCGGGACCGGCGGCCCGCGCCTGCTGCGCTCGGGCGGCACTGGGCGGCGCGGGGGCCTCAAGTCGTCGGGGGGCGGCGGCGCTGGCGGCAGCAGCGTCCCAAAGCGCGTGAGATGGCCTGACCAGGAGGAGGCAGCGGCGGCAGAGGAGGATGAGGGCTTCAGGATGTGGGGCGGCGCAGCACGACAGGTGAGGCCCCGCCCGCAACGCCGACGGGGCGGCGCTCCTTATTGCCTATCTGCACTTGTGGTGTCGGCGTTGCCCGGCGCTTTTGCTGTGCCCGAGCTGCGGGCTTGGCGTGGCCTGTGCATGTTCACCTGTTTGTGCCTCCCCTCTACAGACCGCGTGCTGGCCCCTGGCGCCCTTCACCATATCTTCCCCCACCCCTTTACCCCCTTTTCCTGTGCTCTCAAGCTGGAGGAGGTGTTCCTGGTGGAGGGGCTGGGGCCAGCGCCCATGGCCCTGGACGACCGCGGCGGCGGCGCCAACGCCGGCACGGCCGGCGCGGGCCCAGGGGCGGGACCACGGCCAGGCCGGCCCGCGAGGCGGTCGTTTGCCGAGGCTGCGCGCGCGGAGCATGCTACTGAGCACGACGCGTTCAGGTCGCTGCTGCTGGGGGGCTTGGGCAAGCCACGGGCGCCGCCGCCAGGGCGGTAGGCTTGGTGCGTGCTGCTGGAGGAAGCCACCTCTTTTGTCGGCCAGCAGCCCTTTGGCTGAGGCGCTGGCGCAGTGGCTGCTCACAACCGAGACAAGAGGGAGAGAGAGAGAATGCCAGGGAGGGGAGGGAGGGATGGCCCAAGCGCTTGCTTGCTCTGGCACTGTGTGAGCGGCGTAGATGCGTGAGTGCGCAATTGGGATGAGCTTGGTAGAAGGGAGAGGCGCACCGTGGTGCTGCAGCATCTGCCGAAGAGCAGCGGTAAGGGCGCGCGCAACCGCGCATGCGCTGCCGCCGCGGCAGCCCGCTGTCCCTCCTCCTCCCGTCGGCGAGCCCTGTGGCGCCCTGCTGTGAGGGAGGGTGTGGGTTTGGTGCCCACACTCGAGGTGAGTCCCTGGCCCGTATGACTACGTATGCATGCGTCCTGGTGCCCCCGCTTGCATGATGACCCGGAATGTCCTGTTCTGCACGCGCGCGCTGGCCTCAACCGCATCCTGACATCGCTCGCTTGGGCGGCGCGCCTGCGGCCTGCTTGGGCCTGCGCCCCGCCTTGCTCCGTCCGCAGGGCCCCGGCTGCATCGTGCGCGCCAACCCAACGGTCGGCAATCGCCAACCCCTCGCCAAAAGCACATCGGGTCTACATATGCCCACAATTGGTTTCTGCTTATCCAGCCGTATCCAGCGCTTGCTTTCTGCGTGCCGGCAAGCGTGGTAGGATGTCCTCACCCCCTTCAGGGGCTGTTTTGCAATTGTCCGCTGCAGTATCGGACGTGTTCTGGGCCTGTCCAACGTGTACATAAAACTTCTTGTTACCGGTCGGGATGTTGATGGTCCTGTCGTCAACGGTGTGCAGGAGGCACAAGCCGCGGGCTGTGCAGTGCCAGGAGAGGGCAATTGTGTGACGGCCACATTTCAGAATCACTAGAAGCGTCACTGGCGGTTGCGCCAATCAAAGCAAAAGGGCCACCGTTGTACTGACACAGAACTCAAGTGCAGGGGCTGAAAGTTGCTGTGGTAAGAAAACAGTGCGCATCGCGAGACCAAAGCGTGCGGGGAGGGACAGTCAAAGTGCAGTGGCGGTGGGTCAGTAGTTATCACCAATATCTATGCAAAGTACTTGACAAGGAAGCAAGCGCGTGGCACAAAGTGGCCATTTAACGTAAGAACTACCGGTGCTGCCACTTTGCCGCAGGGGAGCCGTTCCCCCATCCAGCTCCACCGCCGCTGCTGTAACCAAAGGGCCCGGGGCTCCCACTGCCGCGCCACTGCTGGCCCACGGGGCTGCCCCACCGTCCCCGCCCGCCCCCCGGGCTGCCGCCGTGACCGCCGCCGTACCCGCGACCCCCAGGGCTGCCGCCCCACTGCGTGCCGGGCCCGCGGCCCCCCGGGCTGCCGAGGCCGGCGCTGCTGCCGAGGGGCAGCTCTGGCAAGGGGCCGTCCGTCCCGACCACCAGGCTTGGCTGTTGGCGGCCCTCAGCTTTTTCGGGCATTGGGTGGAGCGACTGCCAGGAACGGAAAGGGGGGAGAGGAGGAGACAACGGCACGATGGGTTGGTGCTGGCTGGTCTATCACACAACGCTGCAACAAACCACACAGCGCAAGCCAGGGGTGGGCTATTATTGCACGATCTTGCAGCAGGCTGTGGCCAGCCCAAACGCCAGCCACACACAGTGCCGACCCTGACCTGCAGGTCGCTCCGAAGTAGATGACTCTGCAGTCATCCGCCGCAGCTTGGCAAT
>NW_014008749.1:0-3836 GCF_000611645.1 Monoraphidium neglectum | reverse complement strand
GGCGATGTGCGCCGCCGCTGCAAGCCGGGGCGGCGCCGCCGCAACGGCATGGCGCAAGGCGGGCGCCGCGCGCCGCGCGGTTGCTGGCTGCGCGGTGAGCCGCACGGGCGCGTGCTGAGGCCGGCCGTCTGCTTAAGGTACGCAGGGGGCTGGCCCTGAGCCGCTCGTATGCGTGCGCCGCCGACTCCTGCAGCCGGACCGGAGTGCCCGGTGCGGCCACTTCAATTGAGTGCAGCAACGCAACGCCGCAGCCTTGCACAAGGCCTGCTGCTGCACCGCGATCTGGGTGGTGTGTGCGTTGGCCCGGCCCGAACGTCAAACTACCTTCCTCGACCCCCTCAAAAAGGGGAAAATCCTAGCAAGGGCCCCAGCCGGCCCCCAACACCCACATCTTTGTAGAGCTCCTGAAACTGCTCCAGGGCAGCTTCCGCCTCCGGCCCGAGCCCGGCCCCGCCATCCTCCGCGGCCCCAGCGCCTTCCCCGGCTGCCGCCCCTCCGCCGGCTGCGCCGGCGGCGGCCGGCGCCTTGGGCAGCAGGACCCCCAGGTCGGCGTCGCTGGGGAGGTGCGCCAGCTGCTCGGCAGCTGCCCGCTCGGCCGCGTCCTCGGGCTCCTTCAGGGCCTGTATAACAGGGCGGAGACAGTGGGCAGGCAGGTGGATGCAACTACAGGTATCTCTCAATGCGACGTTCAGAGCCCAGCCCTGAGCAGAAGCTTCAAGAGTGCAGAGGGGTGCAGCTTTGGTTTCGTTCGCGTTGCACCAACCGCAGCGGGAGACGGCCATGCTGCGAAGATGCCAGCACAGGGTGGCCCAGGGCACACGCTCAAGCATGGTGGAACCCAGGTCAATCAGATGCAAGTATAAACTCAACTGGGCTGCAGCTGCAGCCCAGCCAGCCGCAGGGGAGCCGCAGGGGGCGCACGATCGCTGCGCCGAGCGGCCATCCCTCCGTTCGGTGACGCCGCACGCCGCGCGCATGTGCACGGATCGGGCTGCCCATGCCCCACACCCACATCTTCGTCGTCAATGCGCAAAGCTTCAGCAGAGGTCACCAGCGCGGCGTCTGGGGGCCCTGGCATTGCTAGGAGCTTTGCCCGAGGAGAGCTGCTACGACGCGCAAGTCGGAAGGAGGTGGAAACGAATCTGAATAAGAGAGTTTTCAAATATGAACAGTGGTGATGGCGTTGCGCGTTTGGGTTCGGGATGTCCTCGCTGCCCCGCTGCTTCCTCTCAGTGTTTACACACCAATTTTGAAAGCACAGGGCCACGCCGCTTTGGTCCACATTGCTGTGAAAGGAAATAAGCTGCTCTTGTAAGCATAGTATGGCGGCATCCCAGCCATAGGCAGGTGTGGCGCCAAGTAGATCACTGGCTGATCCAGCTGCCCAGTGAGGGTCCCAATCAGCCATGGAGCGATCGCGTAGAAATGTGCAGAGTCGTACCTCCAAGCTTGCTGGTGTGCTCGCGGACCTCACTGCAGCAAGGGAGGGCACCGGGAGCAAGCGCGCGTCCACGTTTGAAGTAAAGCAGGAGGACGCTGTATTCGACGTTGTCGATGAGGAGCAGTACGAGCAGCTCGTGGCAAAGCGGCGCCTGGAGACAGGTAGGCGGTGCGGTGCAGCATTGCGCGTTGGCGTTCTCGGCGATGCGTTCAAAAATATTTGCAGCCGCCTGATGCCGCCGGGCTCGCTGATGCCCCAGGACAGCTCATGCAATGGCACCAAGCCCCTGTGACCGTGCAGCGGCTGCGCATAGGCCCCCGGCGCTGCCGTTGCCGGCAGGGCGCGTCGGCGCCCCACCCCCCCCCTTCGGGCCGCCCTCCACCCTGCCCATCTCGGGGCACCCTGCGAACCTCGTCGACCCGCGTCCCCCACCGCAGCTGAATTTGTTGAGGAGGACGACGGCGGCGACTTCATGGCTGACGCGGACGACACCCTGTTTGGGGCCCAGGAGGAGGGCGGCGACGGCGGCGACGAGGACGGCGGCGCCGCCGCCGGGCGCAAGCGCAAAGACGGCAAGGGCAAGGGTGAGCTTATCGATGAGAATCGGAAAGTGGAATTATGGTCCATGCTCGCGGCCGCGTGACCGCGCAGCCGCCGGCTCGTTCACAGATGCGCACCGCACACCCGCCCCGCAAGTCCCGCCTTCCTAGCTCGCGTCACCCACCACCTCGGCCGCCGCGCGCGAATGCGACTCCGTTCTGCCCAGACGGCAACCCCTCCAAGAAGAAGGCGGGCGCCCCTGAGAAGGACCCCAAGGCGCGCGACCGCATGCAGGCCATGTTTGCCAAGGCCGCGGGTGAGAGGGGGGGAAGGGGGGTTAGGGCGACGGCCCTGGTGCTCGATGGCGTTTCTCAACCCGCGTGCGCTCAGCATTCCCGTTCGCACGGCGCTCCCTTGGAAGTGTAGTGTTGCATAAACTTCATTCCAGTTCATTGCCGGCCGCTCCACTCAATAGATTGAACCAACCGCCCACGCCCCTGTGCCCGCGCCCCTGCCTGCCCCTCGCCATCCTGCCTGTCCCAGCACGCGGCGCCGCCGCGGCGGCGGGGCCGCGGCCGGGGGACGCGTGCACCGATGAGCTATTGGACGACATTCTGCAGGGCCTGGGGGGAGAGAAGGCGGCGCCGGCGCCGAGGGCTGGTGCGCACACGCGGAGCGCGGGGCTCTCAGAGGGCCGGCGGATATGCGGCGGCTGCGTGTGTGTGTATGTGTGTGTTTGTATGTGTGTGTGGGTGTGTGGGTGTGTGGGGGTGCGCGTGCAGGTTGGTGACGTGGGAGTGTGCGGGGGAGGAGCAGGGTGGCGCGTCGTTGCTGCAGCCGGCGCCAGCACCATGAGACGGGCCGCAGCGCGCGTCAGTCGGAGCGTGCCACTGACATACGCGCGCGCATCCCTCACCCTTGGTGGTTGCGCGCAGCCGCTGCCGGCGCCGGCGGCAACCCCTTCCTGCGCCAGACCGCCGCGCGCACCCAGGCGGTCGCGCCGGCCGCACCGGCGCCCGGCGCGCTCGGCGGGCCGCCGGCGGCGGCGCGGCCGCAGATCACCAAAACGTTCACGCGGCAGCCGGGCGGGCGCGGTGGCGGGGGTGCCGGGGGTGGCGCGGCTGCGGCGGCGCCGCGGATCAAGCAGGAGCCGGTGCAGCAGCGGCAGCAGCAGCAGCAGCAGCAGCAGCAGCAGCAGCAGCAGCAGCAGCAGGCGGATCCGATGGATGTGGAGGACTTTGGGGGTGGCGCCTACGACGAGCCGGAGCCCGCGCCCGCGCCCCCACCTGCCGCTGGCGGCGATGGCGGCTTCTCCTTCGACACGCCAGGTGCGCGCCGCGCGGCCCTCTTGCTTGGCGTGGTGGGCCAGCTGCTGGGCATCCTCCGGTATGGCCTGCATCGGCCTTACATATGTCTGGTGGCGGGTCGTATTGAGGATTGTGAGCTGGTCCGCCTGCAAATTGATCCCGCCTCAACCCTGTGCACAGGCAAGGGCCTGAAACCCGAGCCGATGGGGTCGCCCACGCCCCTCGGGAAGGGCCGCGCCGTGGGCCCCAGCGGCGGCGCCGCCCCCGCCGCCCCTGCCGCCGCCGCGACTAAGGGCGAGGAGGGCGCCTCGCCGCAGCGTGGCCCCGCCGCCGCGGACGGCGTGGCGGCCAACCGCTCGCGGCTGTTCGCCGACTCGCCGGCGCCGGCGGCTGATGCGGCGGCCGCCGCGGCGCACGGGTGGCAGGAGGTGTTTGACCGACAAGTCCCAGGCGACGACGGCCTTAAGGACGCTGGCGATGCGGAGGCCGGCGTCGGCGGAGGCGGCGACGCGGCGGAGGCGGCGGCGGGCCCGCAGTCGCCGGCCGCG
>NW_014008750.1:2427-4686 GCF_000611645.1 Monoraphidium neglectum | reverse complement strand
GGGATGGACGCGGCCAGAGGTGGACGCAAAATGCGCGGCCCTTTTTTTTCATGACATTGCGGCTGCGTCAAACTGTTGTTTGAAGCTATCATGGCTATATCTGCTTGCGCTACGGTGGGCGCCGCCCGTGCCGCAGGGGCCGTTGCGGCGGCACACAAACTTGGTCTTGGCTGGCGAGCCGCACCGTGCGGCAGACGACCTCGCCGGGCCCCACCATCTCCAGGCCATCGGTGAGGCCGTCGGCCGGCAGCTCAGCGGACAGGTCCCCGTCGCTGAGTGTGCATAGCACAGAGGGGCGCTGCGGCACCTTGCTGCAGCTCGCCGCCTTCAGGCGGTGCACACGCGCCCTGGGGCTAGATGCAGGTCGGGGCGGGGGAAAAATCGCGTGTGTTGTTTGTGGCAGCAACCGGCTCTACAAGCGCCTCGGCTGTGTGCCGCGGCATGCTTATTGACTGGTGCGGACGCCTCCCCATGGCACATACAAGACGTGCAGCCTGCGGCAGGCCCGCCCGCAGGCTGGCGCTCTCCTGCACGTTTTTGATGCGCGTTTGCAAGACAGCTGCCTGACACAGCGGCTCAAGTCGGCAGCAAACATAGCAATGCAGCAGCGGCCAGAAAGGGGCACAGCTGCGCGCATGGCTGCGGTGGCTGCAGCGGCGGTGGCGCTGTTCACGCTCGCGCACGCACATGCGCAGGCGGCGACAAAACACGCTACTGTGCCCGGTGCGCTTTCTCGCTCTTCCCACGTGCCCGGTGCGCTTATTCACCGCGGAGAAATAGTCTCGGAGAACGCACCGCGCAGCCCGCGCTCGACGCTGCGGCCCGCGTGTATAGGCCGTTGCCGATACCCTTTCCGAGGTCCGAGAGGCCCAGGTGCAGGGCCAGGCCGACAGAAGCAAACGCCACGCTCATCGCCAGCATCCCCGACTCCATCGTGGCTTGTGAACCTCGGCAATGACCAAATCGCGGCAACGACACTATGACAGGCAATGACAAATTGCGGGGCGACCAGAAAGGGGAGTGTCAGCATGTTCTAAACCAATATTGCAATTGCGCAACCTCTTGCGCCCCTCATATACACCCGCGAAGCCACGATGGAGTTGGAGCCGCTGGCCATGAGCGTTGCCATAACCTGGGTCGGCCTGAGCCTGAGCCTGGGCCTCTCGACCATTGGCAGTGGCTTGTCCAACGCGAGCCGCGGCGTGGAGCATGGGCTGCGCGGCGGGCTGCGCGGTGCGCGCTCAGATACTATCTCTCTGCGGTGATCAAGCGCACAGGGCACCGCAACGCGTATTCGTCCTCACGTGCGCGTGCGCACATGCGAGCGCGAATGGCGGGCCGCAGCCGCTGCGGCCGCCGCAGCCGTGCGTGCAGCCGTTTGCTTACCCCGCTGCTGCTGCGCTGCTGTGGTGCTGCCGCGTCAGGCAATCACAGCTGTCTTGCAAACGCGCAGCGAAATCATGCAGCACAGCGCCAGGCTGCGGACGCGCCTGCGCACGGCTGCACGTGTTTCATAGGCGATGGGGACGGATCAGCACCATCCATAACCATGCCGCGGCGAACAGCCTGTTGGCGCGCATGTAGCGCCGGTTGCTGCCACAGCACACGTACTCACCCCACCCCACACCCCACCTGCATCTACCCCCAGGGCGCGTGAGCACCACCTGAAGGCGGCGAGCAGCGGCATGGTGCCGCAGCGCCCCTCGGCGCCCCGCACCCTCAGCGACGGGGACCTGTCCTCTTAGCTGCCCGCCGGCGGCCTTATTGATGGCGTGGAGATGGTGGGGCCCGGCGAGGTCGTCTGCCGTACAGTGTGGCTCGCCACCGGCAAAACTCAGTCTGTGCGGCACTGCCACCGCTCTCAAGCGCCGCCCCTGCGGCACGGGCGGCGGCGCCCACGCCGCTTGGCGCAGCCCAGGTAGCTGGCCCTATCTAGCTGCGCAGTCGGCCCGATGCTGCTGCTCCAAGCTGCGTCGGTTGCTCGGCTGCTTTGGGTGCTGCAGCTTGCGCGACGCGCTTTCGCCAGCCACACCACCTCGGTGTTGCGGTGCCAAGTCCACACCACCGCCCCTCGATCTCTGTCCTTTGCTTGGCATTGCAATGATCTTGACATCTTGAACCAAAGCCCATGATATGTCCAGTAATCCGATTGATCTCCGATAATCCGTTTGATCTCCGTGGCCGTGGAGTCACAAACGACTCTGGCGCGCATTTCGCGCCCCACCACTGGCACGCGTCCGCGCGCCCCCCCCCCGCCCC
>NW_014008750.1:0-1578 GCF_000611645.1 Monoraphidium neglectum | reverse complement strand
CCCGCCCCGCCGCATGTATCTTACCTGTCGCGTCGATCGCATGCACATCCGCGCGACTTCGCTCCCAAGACCTTAGGGCTGTCATGGTTTGCAGTCTTTGGTGGAGGAGGTGCAGTCAGGGTGGAGGCCCTGACTGCGCCTCAGGGTGGCCTTATGACAAGGGACTGTGCAGCAGCTCATGCAATTCCAGTGAAGCACGCAAGCACAAGTGGTGTGCGCCCCCCGCCCCCCCACGCTTCCGTGTGCAGGGCTCGGACCGCGCCAGTCGACCTCGTCCCGGTTGTTCCGCTCGCACTCGCTTTACTTACTTGATTTCTTCTCTTCATCAGGCCTTGAGGCCTGGCCTTGAGACGCCCCTCTGTTTGGGACCCCTGCCGTTCATGTACCTCACTCACTGTGACATCCCGAAGGAGCCACCCATGCGCATCTCATGATGGTGCGCTGCCGCAGGCGCGCTGGCGCCATGCCTTTGGAACCCCCTCGCTTGGCATCTCCAGTCAAAAAAACCGACTGAAAGTTATGACAGGGTGCTGCACGTGTCGAGGTTGCAATGCGACCCCCGCCTTAAACTGCATTTGTGCGTGTGTGCGTGCATGTGTAAGTTTGGGGGGCTGCTTGATTGGTTCGGAGCTGACGGCTCAACCGCCCAGTTGGACATTGTGCAGAAAGCAAAGTGGCGATAGTACAGCAGAATTGCCCAGTAGGCTTGCTGGGCGCCTCGCCCCGTTAGCGCGGAAAACGTCAGCGGCTCGAGGCGCACCGCTTGTTGGCTGGCTCATCCGTCGTGACCGGGCTTGTGACGTGGTCATGACACAGCTTCGACTGCGAACAGCGATGAAACTTGTCGCTGCAGGCCGGACATGTGCGGCACAAAGTCCACTCCATAAATGTATCCTTCGTGCGACCTGCTTGTCTGTTTGCCGACTCCCGACAGCTTGTTCCCGAGAGCGTTTCAGTTCACGGCCAGCCGACTGGACCCATCTTCAATTGTGATTTTGCTCAATAACATGCTGACACTTCCGCTCCTGGTCGCCCCGCGATTCATCACTGCCGGGGTTCAGATTGCAAAAAAGGTCCGAGCGTCCATTGGCAAGCGGCAAAACTACAGCAGCTTGCAGCTAGTCATAGAGGACGCCGACGGCATCTTGCCAAAGTACTTCGGCCTCGGTGGAATGACGTGCGCTGCGGCGGCAGGCCTCGCGCTGCTGCCTGATGACAATGCAGACGTGGCGCCGGCGCGCAACCTCTTCCGCGCTGCGCTGGAGCGGCTGCCCAGCGTCAAGAGCGCGGAAGGCAGCATCCTCACGGACGGGTTCTTGGACCTCTGCCGCCTCACGCTGCCCCTGATTGGTCAGTAGCGGGGGTGATGATGCTTCCCCATGTGCCGCCTGCTTTGGTCGCCCAGTCAGCATATGCCTGTCGCCCGCCGCCGCGCGTCGCTCTCGATACCCCCAACACACACGCGTGCACGCGCCATCTGCTCCCCTCTGCTCTCTCCTCCCCTGGCAACCGCGCCCCCTGCCGCCGCCGCACCGCAGCAGCCTCGCACGCCGCACAGCCCCTCGCAGTCCCGTACAC
>NW_014008751.1:2776-4230 GCF_000611645.1 Monoraphidium neglectum | reverse complement strand
GTTGGGGGCGATGCTGTGGTTTGGGATGGTTGACTGGATTGACTGAGGAGCGGTCGAGCTACAAACAGCTTCAAAGCAATGCTTGCAACTAGTTCAAAGCTGAGCACCAGACAAATGGCAAAAATACACACGCACACACACACACACACACACACACACACACACACACATCCCAGTCCCCCGCGCACCTTGGCTACGTTGTCCTTGTTGCCAGCCCAGGTCTTGAGGGTGGTGGACTGCAGGGCCCGGCCGTAAGAGAAGGTCAGGCTCCAGGGGGCGTTGGGGTACGCCTGCAGCACGCGTGGTGAGGGGCAGTGGTGAGGGGTGGTGATGATGGTGTTTGGAGGGTGGTTGATTGGTGCCGTGGAGGGCTGCGGCGGGTGCCGGGAGTTGCTGTTTGCATGTGCGATGAAGAGAATGTGGTGCCAGAGTTTGGAACGCTCATCAACTCACAGCAGCTTGCCGTGCAGCTCGCGGTGCAGTCAATGAGAGAGACCGTGTCGCAGCCCTTCACAGCCGAAGGGCGTCGCTGCTACCAACTAGAAGGACGAGGCCATCACAATTTCAGAGCAGTTGTGCAGCACACCAATACAACACACCCCTGCTCCAGGCAGCTGCCCACCTCCTGCAGCGCCTGGAGGTTGAGGGTGGACTCCTCCTCGCTCATGCCGCCAGACAGGAAGTGGATCCCGGGGACGGCCGGGGGGATGGAGCGCGCCATGGTGCGGACGGTGTACTGCGGTAGCAGGTTTGCGCGGTTGCCGGGTGTGGGTGGTTGTCTGTTGAGGGTGGTGGTTGGTTGTGGGTGCTGGCTGGGGATGGAGCGGGGCATGTTGCGGATGATGTACTGCACAAACAGGTTTGCACGCGCGCAATTGCGGGGTGGTGAAAAAAAATGTGGGTGGTCGTCGGATGTTGTTCCACATCCAAGATCCAGTGAAACAGAGGCTTTGATGGTAAATTTGGGCGGTTGACAGCACCAAAGACGCAACAAGGGAAGGGGCAGCCACACACGGAGCCGTTGCGCATCGCGTCGGGAAGGCTGAGTCAGAGCTTTGAATTGGATGGGCTGCCTGGCCGAGTGTGCCACACAGTCGAGCCCGCACCTTGGCCACCTCAGCGGGGGACGCGGTCGGAGCATCCAGGCCGGGCAGGCACACTGCAAGTCGGCAGAGGACAGGACCAGGTTTCAAGGGGGCGCAGGGGTGTGGGTTGAGGGGAGAAGTTGCGAGACAGCAGAGGGAAGATGCGATGCAAGCAACGCGGCTGAACACTCGGATTCGTTTGCCCACCAAGCACCACTAGATTTAAGCTGGACCACAACAGGGCAGACCAGCGGGGACAGGCAGACCCCTGCCCTCCTCAACACGTACATCAACACACACACACGCACACACACACACACACACACACACACACACACACACACACACACACACACACACACACACACA
>NW_014008751.1:0-2385 GCF_000611645.1 Monoraphidium neglectum | reverse complement strand
CACACACACACCACACACACACACACACACACACACACACACACACACACACACACACACACACACACACACACACACACACACACACTCACACACACCCACGCGCACGCGCACGTGCACGCGCATGCACACGTACACGCACATGCACACGCACACGCGCACACGCACACACAATATCAAACCACCACCCACTGTTGGGCTTGAGCAGGATGGCATCCAGCACAACGTTGTACTCGTTGAGCAGCCTGCAGGAGAATTTTTAGGGGCATTTCCAGGGTTTAGGGACCAATGAGCAGATCAGAGCTTGAGTCGATGGTTACCTGGGCAATGCATGCAGACAATGGCACATGCTTCATTGCGTCAGATCGCAAAACGGAGTGCCATGGGTTGTCAATGTCCATCTGATGAGCGCCCAGTTGCCGGCGCCGGCTGCCCTTGAGGCTGCTCAAACACACAGGGCTGTCTGCAGATGAACGTGTCGAGCGCCCGCCCCCCCCAGCCCCACCTGAAGACGTGGCTGTAGATCTTCTCGCTCCAGTAGGCGTTCTCCTCAATAGTGTAGTCGCCCTCACCCAGGGTCACCTCGGGCTCCACGATCGGCACCAGCCCGTTGGCCTGGTTTAGGGTTTAGTGGGTCAGCGGTTTAGGGTTGCTTTGCAAGTGATGTTGCATCACTCCAGGCTGAAGGAAGGCTGGTACTTGCATGTTGATAAAGCTGCATCTGCAGTAGACCTTTTGCAAACCAAGTGACTCGTCAGGGTGCAGGGAAAGCTGCCTGCATTCATCCAATGGGCGGCTGGGCAAGCCGGCAAACGCCCGCCTGCCTGCGTGCAGGCTTGTGCAAACCAACAGCCAGCGACGCGTATCAATTTTCAGGCCCGTGGAGCGCTTTGGCAGGGCGCGTCGCAAGCAGGCGGCGGGAAGCCGAGGGGGTGCCCACCTGGGCGATCTGGGCGTAGCGGGCCAGGGCGTGGGCGTTCTCCAGGATAGCGGTGGAGCTGGAGCCGACCTGGGGGTGAGGGGTGATTGCAATAATGATGATGACGATGATGATGATGGGGGTAGTCATGATTACGTCGGACCCAAGAAAATCATCATGAGAAGGGGCTTGAGATGTTGGTGCGTTGGTCGCAAGACAGACAGTAATAGGTCGAGCAGGGGCAGCACAGGGGCGGCCTTCTCTGTGCGTGGACGCAGCTGCCCCGGCACGCGCAGGCGGTGCGGCGGGTCCGCCGCTGAAGGGCCCGTGCCGGCAGGAGGGGCCGACAACACCGCTGGACGTGCCAGGCATGCACTCGACATGGATGCGGCGGGGCGCACCTTGAGGACCGCGCGCCACTTGGCGAAGCGCGCCCCCTGCTGGTAGTAGCGCTTGCAGCGCTCACCCAGGCCGTCGAGGCCCTGCGGTGGCGGCAGGCGGTGGTGCGGTGGGAAGTTACATCCCGGCACTTTTGGAGCGGCTTCGAGTGGGGTACAAGCAGGTTGCAGGGGCCACGAGAGTGCTGTTGCTTGCGAAAGAGAAGAGCGGCTGCTCAGCACACCATGGAGCACGCCAGCCTGCCCTGGCGCACACCCCAAATCGACCTTTGGTGTCCGGTGAGCGCCGGCTGTGTGAGCTTGCGCGTGCTGTGCATGCGGGATGTGACGCACGGGCGGGGCGGCGCGGGTGACGGGAGAGCGGCGCGGCGGGGGGGTCACCTGGGTGGAGGTCTCGCCGTCTGTCCCGGGGATGATCTCCAGGCCAGTGTCCACCTGTCAAGAAAGTTGAAAGGTGCAGTGGAAATGGCAGGGGCACGAGCAAGCGGTCAAGTACATTGGAAGGGAGGCAGAGAGAGCAGCAGGCGGCGGCTTGGGGTGGATGGGGCAGAGTCCTGCTGTTTCGTCGTGGGCCCGCGGTGGTGGCGGGCCCGCTTGCCCCAGGATGCCCGTTTCGTGTGCCTTCCTGTTCCACTGATCAGAGCAATCGCCCGCCCCACCGTTCCCTCTCGTCCCACCACCTCCAGCCCCCGCCCTCTCCGCCTCTGCCGCCGCCCCCCAGCACAGCGATCTGGTCCAGGCAATCTGGTGGCCTCTCCTAATGCCGCACCTTGATGCCGGGGAAGATGCCCTGGCTCTTCAGGACCTCCACAAACGGCACACCGGCGGCAGTGGACTGGAACAGGGTCTGCGGGACAGACAACACATACCGAGGTTTCGGTCGTGGAGTTCGAGGTTTGGGACCACCTGTCTGGTGGGCACACAACCGCAGCTGGTGCCGCGCGGGCCAGCAAGCGAGGTGCGCGCGCATGCATACTGGCTGCTGGGGGCCGCTTCGAAGGCATTGCTGCTGCGCCAGAGCAACCTGCAAACTCTGTGCAAGCCAATGTCGACACGCACTCGAGGCAC
>NW_014008752.1:0-3847 GCF_000611645.1 Monoraphidium neglectum | reverse complement strand
GCCGCGGCCCTGGGCTGCGAGGGCGGCGCGCGGAGCGCGGGCGGCGCGGGCCTCACCAATCATGCAGCGCGCGTGGTCCTCCGCGGCGCCGCCCCACTCGTGGGCGGCGTGGCCTTCCTGCAGCCAAGCGCCAGCCGTCGCACGCCCGAGCTCCCAGCTGCGAAAAAAGACGCAAGCGCGGGGCGGATTTGGAGTCCTCGCGGCCGCCGTGACGATTGCAGTGTCGGAGGCGAAACCGCCGTGACCACGGTGCATCTTATCAAGCAGGCAGCTCAAAGCTGGGGGGAGGGGCGGCTGGGAGCGCTTGCACCCCCTGCGAGCGGTGCCCGCACCTGTGCGCGCCGTGCGCCCACTGGCTCGCGAGGAGTGGCAGCCGCTGCTCCTCTATCGCCCACTCCGCAAACGCGTGGCTGGTGCTGCGCGCGCCGGGGCTGCCAGGACGAGCGCCAGCGCTGCCGCCGCTGCCGTTGCCATCCGAGTCTTCCTCAAACTCCCCGCCGTCGCCGGCCTGCCAGGCGGCGCCGGCGGCCACCTGCTGCCTGTACGCGAGCGTGCGCCAGCCGCCGCCGGCGGCGTCGGACCCCTGATCGTCCTCATCCGAGAGGATGGGCTCCAGGGGCGGGAAGGCGCGCGCCTCGAAGCCCGCATCACCCAACGTCCCGTCCAGGAGGGCCTGCGGCGGTCGGGGTTTGTTGGTTGCGGCCGTTGGCGCGGTCAGCCTTCAATGGCTGCTTCTCGCAGAAAAGAAGGAGGGCGGCGCTTCACCCGCGCGTGTGTTTCGGGGGCCAGCATAAGCTAGGGCACACCGCTAGAGGATGTAGCTCGCGTCAAGGGGCCAGCCTTTGTGGGTGCCCGGCCAAGGCCCAGCATGCGCGTGCCCGCACCTGCGCCTGCAGCGCCAGCGCGCGGCCGAGCGAGGCCGCAGGCGCCGCGGCGCCGTCCGCGGCGGCAGCCGCCGCTGTCTCCGCCTCTGCGGCCTGCACCGCGTGAGAGTACCACCTGAGTTGTGGGGGGGCGCATCAGAGGGCATCCGAGGTTTGGCGATGAGCGGGCGCCTTGGACGGCGGGTGTTCGAGGGTTGGGGCAGTCGAACGCACGAACGACGACGAGGCAGCAGCCAAGCGCGCAGGGCGACAGCGTGGTGGAACTTTCGGGGTCACGCTGACATGGCTGCTGTATGCCTTCAAAACCATGGGTGGGGGCAAGGCCGCTGGGGCTGCGCCCGGGATCTTGATGCTGGGCGCCAGGGGTGCGGCCCGGACACATATCCAACGTCGGAGACACCTCACCCTCCCTGGGAACGCGTGGCCAAACCCACCCCAACAGGTCATCTTCCTTGCAAGGCAGGGGGACGTGCGCGTGCGGGCGGCTCATCGAGCGCCGCGCGGGGGCGGCGGCGACGGCGGCGGAGGCTTCCGCGACGGCTGGCGCGTCGTGCCCCACCGCAGCGCGCGCCTGCTGCAGCCCGCCCTGCGCGGGCGCCGACACGGCCTCGTCGCGCTGCGGCCGCGGCCCCCGCCGCCGCCGCCGTCGGGCGCGCTTGCGGCGCTCAGACGAGTGTGCTGGGCGGTCGGCCGATGCGGCGGGCTGGTCGGCTGTCGGCAGAGGTTGTGTGATTGCTGTGGTGGGGGCGAGGGGCGCGAGCGTCAGCTCATCTTTGGGCGCCTGCTCTGGCCACGGGAACGCAGGCGTTTGCTGCCCCGCCTGCTCCTGCTGCTGCTGCTGCTGCTGATGCTGCTGCTGGCGCTGCTGCTGCGGGGGCGCCTCGGCAAGGACTGCCGCCGCTTTGCGGTGCTTGGCCGCCCGCGGCCCGGGCGCGGGGCGGCTGGGGCGCAGGGGGGCCGCGGCGGCGACGGTCACCACGGGACGCCCGCGCGTGAGGGCTGCGATCGGGCTCACGCAGGCTTGCAGCTTGGCATGTTTTAACTGGGTGCCGCGCTGAGCCTGTCTGCTCGTGGTGGGCCTGGATCGCAGCATAGCTGCGCCTGACCTGGTGATGAGAGGGAGGGTGGGCTGCACCCACCACCACCCACGAAAGCTGTCACGGCGGGTTCAGGCTGCTCTGCCACCACCACACGCGCCCCAAAAGCACGTTGATTCCTTTTACTTGTGCGTTCTGACAGTCCTGGCTCTGCTCGCGACCTTGACCGGTCCCTACAATCGCGCAAAGGCGGGACGCCGGCTGAGATGGTTAATGTTATGATGATGCGACTTTTGTGCTTGTACCATACTTATTTCGGGATGGCAGATTCTGTGAGGGGCCGGGTGGGTACAGGCCCACACCCTTGCGTCGCCGACAGGTGTCAATAGAGGGTTGGTGTCGTCGATCGCTGCTGCGACCCACACCCTCGGCTCATCTGCAAAGAACTGAAGTTGGGATCCAGCCAAGCCGGTCATGAACAGCCACCTGCTGGCCGCTCAGGGGCAGTGACGCTGGCTGCAAAGCGGCGCGGCAGTGACAGCGGCCACCCCAGCCTGCAGAGGGTTTTGCACGGTCGCATGCGCCGCGCCCGAACGGTGCCTGTGGGCCGCATGCGCCGCATGCACCCGCGATTTCGAGCGGAATCATCCTTTTGGGAGTGTTACTCCTGAAAACTTGGGGTCGCAGCAAAATGCGTGGGCAGCTGCCGCTGCCAAAAAATGTCCACACGCGCTCGAGGGAAGAAGACTGGGGTCGAATATGGCGTTGAGTGAAGCGCTGTTTGCGAATTTGCAGATCCCCTGAGGCCGCGGGCCATGCAGGGGCCGCCGCGCCGGACAAAGCGCCGCCGCATCGGCCAACAGGCCACGGCGGCCCGCGGCCGCGGGCGATGCCGCCCGCGGCAAAAAATTGTGTGGCGGCGGGCATCTTTGGGGGATCGTACATAGGTTGATGCGCCGCGCGGCGAAATATGTTGCTGGTGTCACTAGGCATAAGGCAGCGCTCGTCTCCCCTCACATGCGCATGCATGCGATGCGATGGCCTGCACGGGGCGATCTGTTATGTGATCTGCTTTATTCATTCAGGGTGCAGCCGGGGCCTGAATTGCCCCTGTCGAGTGTCTTCCTGGAATGCGCCAAACAATCAAGGGCCACGGCAGTCCCCACCCCCCGTTTTCTGCCGCGCCTCACACACCCCCGGCCCCCGCCTGCACCGAAGCGGAGGCGGCGGCGGCCGCCGTCGCTAGCGCGGGGGGCGCAGCGGCGCCGGGGAGGGGGCCGCCCCAGAGCGTGATGGAGGCTCGCCGGCTCGGGTAGAGGCTGCTCGCCGCGCTGTCCCCCAGGTCAGACAGCAGCGGCTGCGCCGCGCCGCGCGCGCGCAGCCGCGCATTCTCCTCAGACGCCTCAGACAGCTGCAGGCGGGGGCGCCGCCCCGGCGGCGGAGCAGGTACGCCAGCAGGGGTCCAAGGTTCAGCGCGAGGAGGTGGAGCCGCCGGGAAGCTGCCGCGGCGCGGCCGCGCGAGCCTGTCCATCGTGGCCGCAGCGCAGGCCCGCCGACAGGCCCAGCTAAACGCAGCGCCGGCCGCAGCACCGAAGCCCCTCGCGCCCCCCGTCCTGCACCCCGCGTCCCCTCCCCTCTGCCCTCAACGGCCGCAGCCGAAAACACCCCACCACCCCCACCCGGCGAAACCCCACCTGCAACTCCAGCTCCGCCACCCGCGCCATCAGCCGCTCCGCCAACGCCAGGGTATCGCCATTGGCGTCCCGCAGCAGCGCCGCCAGCGCGCCGCCGCGCGCCGCCGCTGCCGTGGCCGCTGCGGCGTCCGGGGGCGCGTCCGGGGGCGGGGCGGAGGGGAGCGCCTTGTTGGACGCCGTCCGCGACAGCGCGCCGCCGCCGCCGACGCTGCCGCTCGCCTTGCGCGCCGAC
>NW_014008753.1:2398-4593 GCF_000611645.1 Monoraphidium neglectum | reverse complement strand
CCTCTCACCCCATCCCACCCACCCCTGCCCAGGTGGAGATGCCAGTTCTCAGCCTGTCCGCATCGCAGGGCGATGGCGAGGGCCAAAACGAGATGAACGCGTCCATGGATTTGCTGCGCAAGACGCTGGTGCGAACGCCTCGGCGCCTCGCACCTCGCGCGGGCCCAAGGTTGGCCCCCGGTGTCGGCAGCTGGCCCGCGGACTGCCTGCCTGCGTTGCACAGCACCCGGCCTGCACCAGGCGCATGCGGCGTCGCGCTCGCGTGGCGCCACTCCGACCTGGGCTCCTGCTGCATCACCCGGGGCTGCTGCTGTCCTGTCACCGCCCGCGCGATTCGCGCCCCAGGTTGCATTCCAGGACAAGGCGGACAACATCCGCGTGTTCTTCCCGGATCAAATGGAGCTGGTGGGTCCAGTGGTCTGGCACGGGGTTTATTCAAGCGGGCAGAGGGAGCTTTTTGGAGCGTCCCACCCAATTGGCACAGCAGAGCAGAGGAACAATTATACCAGCTCTGAAGATGGCAAGACGCGATAGCGAATCCGCCGCAAAGGAATGCAGCTCAGCGTTGGGCCGCTACGTCCCCGAAACAACTGCTGCATCCCCCCTCCACGACACGATGATGTGTCATTGCTACTAGCAGGCGGTTGCACGGTCGGGGCAGACCTCCGACCCCAACGCTGGGCGCGCCGCCTTGGACCCAAAGTTTGAAGGTGCGCGGGCTCCTGCGCAGCGGCTGCGGGCTCCGCCCCGCTTGGACCCAGGAGAGGCCGGGGAACGTTGCTTGAAGCGGGGATTAAGGGTAAGTCTTCAAATTGACAGACAGCAGGTGACACACAGCAGCCTGCGATGCGCTTGCCAGCTGCGGGTGTGGAGAGCAGAGCCGCCCCCTCTCATCAGCAGCGCTTGCCCAGCAGGAGCACCTGCCATCGCTTGCCAATCGCCGCACGGCCACCTCGAGGGTCCCTCCACCCATCGCATGTCCAAACCGCCGCAGACAACACGCGGTTCAAATTCGGTTACCTGACGAAGCAGAACGCCGCCTGGGCCGCCTTGGGCATCAACATTTTCGGCTCCAAGTTCACGCCCGTTGATCTGGTCAAAGGTAGGCGGGATGCAGTCAAACGTTGGTGTGGTGGCGAGAGCGCAGTTGCAGGCAGAGGCGGCTGTGCAGCCCGGCTGACCACATCCTGTTCATGTACAATGCATGCGGCGACACATTGCCGAATTTCATTTCTGCCACGACAGGCCCCATGACATATGCCCTCAACCCTGGCATGATTTCGGCCCCTCACCCACTGTGACGCCCCCCACAACCCCATCAGACACCGACGAAATGTTTGTCGTGGCTTACCCCTCCTTCAACCCGCGGGAGGAGCTGTCGGCCACCTACCAGCTCTACCAGGGGGCAGCAGAGCCCACCGGAAGGTGCAAAGCAGCGAATGTGTCTGTCAGCATCGAGTTGCCGCAGCATCAAGCAACCACTGGCATCAGGCCGTCAGACCGTGTCTTTGGAGCTGCTTAGATTGGTATATGGCTGCACTGCCACACATGGGCCCTCGAGTGCCTGGCGGGCAGCAACCCTTCCGTGTTGTACCACATCTCCAAATCTTCAACTCTTAGTCTTCCCCCTGCGCCACCCAGGGTCGGCACGACCTCTTTGCTCCCCCACCTCCATTTCTGGCCCGGGCTGCAACCCCACCTCTCAAAACCCGCATTCCACCTTTGTGCCATATATGATGTCTGTCAGTTGCCTGAAGCCCATTCCTCCAAACCAGTCTTCTCTCTCCTTCCCACGCACTTCAGGCCGCTGGTGGTGTTCAATGGGGAGCTGGACAGGATCCGCGGCGGTTACTACCCCTCGTTTGCATTTGGGGAGCTGTCCAAGCTATCTAAGGACTTCATACCCAAGGTGGTGTTGGTGTCTTGATGTGTGCAGGAGGGTGGGCCTGCGCTGAGCTCCCCTCTGCCGGTGCTCGCCCATGCACTCACGCATTCACTGCGCATGCATGCAGGCATTGCACACATTCGTGCGCATGCCAAGCGCATGACGCACGCACGTGTGCACACACAAACACACACACACACACTCTCTCTCTCTCTCTCTCTCTCTCTCTCTCTCTCTCTCTCTCTCCCTCACACACACACACACACATACACACACACACACACACACACACACACGCACACACACACAC